>NW_025950452.1:0-14511 GCF_021028975.2 Sphaerodactylus townsendi
CCAGAATAAAGCCGTGGTGCGACCGCACTTGGAGTACTGTGTTCAGTTCTGGTCGCCACATCTCAAAAAGGACATCGAAGAGATAGAAAAAGTGCAGAGAAGGGTAACAAGGATAATTGAGGGATTGGAGCACCTTCCTTATGAGGAGAGGCTGCAGCGTTTGGGACTCTTTAGTTTGGAAAGGAGACGGCTGAGGGGGGATATGATTGAAGTCTATAAATTATGCAGGGGGTAGAAAATGTTGACAGAGAGACATTTTTCTCTCTTTCTCACAATACTAGAACCAGGGGGCCTTTATTGAAAATGCTGGGGGGAAGAATTAGGACTAAGAAAACATTTCTTCATGCAACTTGTGATTGGTGTTTGGAATATGCTGCCACAGGAGGTGGTGATGGCCACTAACCTGGATAGCTTTAAAAGGGGCTTGGACAGATTGATGGAGGAGAAGTCGATCTATGGCTCCCAATCTTGATCCTCCTTGATCTCAGATTGCAAATGCCTTAGCAGACCAGGTGCTCAGGAGCAGCAGCAGCAGAAGGCCCTTGCTTTCACCTCCTGCATGTGAGCTCCCCAAGGCACCTGGTGGGCCACTGCGAGTAGCAGAGTGCTGGACTAGATGGACTCTGGTCTGATCCAGCAGGCTAGTTCTTAAGTTCTTATATGGTTGTCCAGTGTTTAACATAGGCAGCGAAACCTCGACTCTTATTTGATGGGGACGACCACCCACTCTGGAAAAAAACCTCTATGGTTCTCAGGTCTGGCAGCAAGTGTTTACAAGTCCCTGAGCACAGGCTGTCCATGGGTCTTTCATTGCTACTTCCTTCCCTCACTTACACTGCTGCTCCACTTTCCCCTTTCATCCATATTTGTGGCTCTATCAGGCACCTCCACCTCTTCTGTCTTTCCCATCCAGACAGAGAAAAATGGAAGTTGAGTCAAGGAGAAAGGATCAAGCAGCCTTCCAAGAATAAAGCCTGAAGAGTTCTGGTGAAGGAGTGAGTCAGTCCAGGAAAGTAACCACACTTTACCCCGTTATTTCCTTATGCTGGTGTTATGTTACGGAATCTGAGCTTTACCAAATGTCCGCTGGCAACATCTCATCTCCCTCGACGGTGCCAGGTGCTCTTGCTAAACTAGGAACTGCCTGGCACCGGAACTTTATCAGCGAAAGCATTTTTGTACATAGTGGTCCCTCCCCTCAGCTGTTATCTAGGAGCAAACTTGTTATTGAATCCTCAGAACTGCAAGAGCCAAAAAGAGAATCTAATACAGGTGGGATTTGTGGTGCTGGGGAAAAGAGGGTTAACTTTCCTTCCCTGTACCATTCTGCAAATTCAGATGTCCCCAGCTGCTTATAGCCTTGGTAAATAAATAAGAAGATGCAGTATGGCTATCTGGCTCTACCTGTCCTTCCCACAGCTTGGAATGAGGCCACACAAGCTAATAGTAGACCTATGAACAGGGTTCACCATCTTGTTCTTCCAGCCTGGCATGGCAGCATTGTTTCTGAATGTCCACACTGAGTGGTCACTTCCAACATGGGCAAATTTTTGCACTGGTAGGTTGGCCATCTCCTGGTGGAGCTAGAGAAGAAGAGTGGGGTAGTTCAGTCTCATCAGATCTTGGGAACTGTCAGTATTTGAAGGCTCTGCAGAGTCCACTCTAGAAGACTTTGCAGAGGAAAGCAATGGCAAACCAGCTCTGCTTCTTGCTTGCTCTAAAAGTATCGGAATATATCGGACACATATCTACAACATCTTGAAGATTAGTGGAGATAAAAGAAGAAGAAGAAGAAGAAGAAGAAGAAGAAGAAGAAGAAGAAGAAGGGGGGTTTGGATTTATACCCCACCTTTCTCTCCTGTAAGGAGACTCCAGGTGGCCTACAAGCTCCTTTCCCTACCTATCCCCACAACACACACTTTGTGAGGTAGGTGGGGCTGAGAGAGTTCAGAGAGAACTGTGGCTAGCCCAAGGTCACCCAGCAGGAATGTAAGAGTGCGGAAACACACCTGGTTCACCAGACAAGCCTCCGCCACTCAGGGGGAAAAGTGGGGAATCAAACCTGGTTCTCCAGATTAGAATCCACCTGCTCTTAACCACTGCACCACGATGCCCTGCAATCTAAAAAATAACAACTACAACAACAACAAAACAACAACAACAACAATAACAACAACAACAACCCTTGGTACACAAGACTGATCACAGGTCACAAGACTGATTTCTTAATAAAAATTGGGAACAGACTGTTACATTGCAGGTGGTTTGGATTGGATCTCCAGCTCCTAAATGGATGATCAAAGCAATTAGTGGAAAGAACTGGAGGCAGAAGAGTCATCTTTCATGGAAAAACACGCCCAAGAGAAGTTTACCAGGCCTATTTTTGGGGGTGATGGGGGCAGTGGCGTAGCGCCAATGGAGACGTGGAGGCGGCATTCTGGGGGCGTTCCGGGGCGGGGCGCAGTTTCCCCTTGCTCCGTCTCTGGATGGGGGAGATCAAAGGCCACGAAAGGGTATTGGGGGAGACCAAATTATTCCAACTTCTCTTGAAATAGGTGAAGTGTTTCTGCATATCCTCTGACGGAGTTGTGACTGTATGTTGTTTTACGGCCTTGTTTATTTTTAATTGGGGTGTGTATGAGGTTTCCTTACATGCGGCTTAGTAAGTCACCATTATTTTTTAATCTGAAAGCGGCGGGGAGGCTTATATTTCAGAATAAGCAAACAAATGACAACATGGGAGAGGAAGAGGCGAAGAGGACGTTGCTCAGAGGAGGAGTCTGAAAACATGGCTGCTTCCTGTAATCTGAGTAACGGCACAAAAGAATACCAAAATAGCCTTGTCGGTTGTATGGCGGGCAGTAAAATGTCAGATTTGTTTGAAGTGCTAGGTGCTTTTGACTTAGCCTGGACCCACGGCTGAGTTTGTATAAACAAAGAGACGTCTTGTAAGTCTTCTAGGGAATTTCCGTGGGAGTAAGACAAGTAATAATTAGCTTGGATTACCAACTGGAGATCTGGGAAGGCGCGCACTGGAAGTGACATCGTTGGGTCACCGGTGACATCAGACTAGACCTTTCCTCGTTGCCAGTAAGTCCATTTCCACACCCTCTGGTTTGCAGGAGAGACCAGGCAACCCAAGTTGGGAGTAATGTAGTGATTTTTGAACGAGCGTTTAGCAGTATGCGTGATAACAGATCCATACCAGATGATGTTCTTAATAGTGGTAGCCAGGGAATGGATCTGAGGGACTGGGTCTTTATTATTAGATTAGTCAAACTCGCGGCCCTCCAGATGTTCATGAACTACAATTCCCATCAGTCCCTTCCAACATGAGCATTGGCTACACTGGCCAAGGCTGATGGGAATTGTAGTTCATGAACATCTGGAGGGCCGCGAGTTTGACACATGTGGATTAGATTATTAGATTAGGATTATTAGATTAGGATTAATAGATAGAGACCAAATTGATCAGTCCAAAGTCGCCCCCTTCTTTAAGCTTTTTAAGAAGGACCATATTAGGTCGCCATATTTAGAGAATCTGTCAACCTAGATTTTCAGAATGGCATTTACTAGCCTGAGATTCCAGGGTGTACCAACGGCAGTGTATAATGCATGATGTAGTAATGTGCCGGTGTAACCTCTATCTGTGGGTTCTGTGGGGCAGAACTTAGAATGAGTTTGGAACAACAATTTTTTTAAAAAAATGGTTTACTTTCTTAACATATAACATCAACATTTAACATCACACTTCAAGGTCCTGTTCAGGTTGCATTTTCAAGTCCTTATATTTACAGTCTACTGATACTGCCAAGTCCAATTCTTCTTTGCAAGTGGGTTGGCTCCTGAAGACTCCAAGGGCTTGATGAACAGGATTGAACATGACGAAGGTTTCCAGGAGAACTCTCACCCGTTACAAACATAAAAAACCCTTAACAAGGTGTTAAGGGCTTATACAAATCAAGGTCCGAGTCTGGTCGCCTTGTCTCCTCCAAACTACATGAGCTCTGCAGCCTTCTGCTGCTTTGAGTCTCCACCCCTTTCTGGGTCAACCCACTCTGAGCATGGGGGTTACACCGGTATCTAATCATAGATGCATTTGTGGCAGTGAGGAAGATGACGACACTCTGCATTATGTTTTGGAGGGTCTTCTTAATGATGACATAAGGACCAAATACATTAGAGAACTTCTCCCAATTGCAGGGGATATTGACAGCGCTGGGGAATTGATTTGTCTATTGTCCGATGGTGATCCATACATTTCCAACTGAGTAGCACTTTTTGCTCATGGGCGCAAGA
This sequence comes from Sphaerodactylus townsendi, assembly GCF_021028975.2. Taxonomy (NCBI): domain Eukaryota; kingdom Metazoa; phylum Chordata; class Lepidosauria; order Squamata; family Sphaerodactylidae; genus Sphaerodactylus; species Sphaerodactylus townsendi. Next base: position 4,300 of record NW_025950452.1, read on the forward strand.
AAAATTAGACTACTTATGGTGCAATGATAATATTATTTGGCAGGGATATTTGTACCAGTAATAGTTATGTTCTTTTGAGCTATACTGGTATAGTTGAGGTGTTTTTTGTGTTGGTTTTAATATTGCCATGTTTGTGTATGAGGAGATTGTGAAGGCCTATGCCCGAGGCAACAAACTTACTACTACTAAGAACATAAGAACAAGCCAGCTGGATCAGACCAGAGTCCAGCTCTCTGCTACTTGCAGTGGCCCACCAGGTGCCTTTGGGAGCTCACATGCAGGATGTGAAAGCAATGGCCTTCTGCTGCTGTTGCTGCTCCCGATCACCTGGTCTGTTAAGGCATTTGCAATCTCAGATCAAAGAGGATCAAGATTGGGAGCCATAAATCGACTTCTCCTCCATAAATCTGTCCCCTTTTAAAGCTATCCAGGTTAGTGGCCATCACCACCTCCTGTGGCAGCATATTCCAAACACCAATCACACGCGTGAAGAAGTGTTTCCTTTTATTAGTCCTAATTCTTCCCCCCAGCATTTTCAATGAATGCCCCCTGGTTCTAGTATTGTGAGAAAGAGAGAAAAATTTCCCTCTGTCAACATTTTCTACCCCATGCATAATTTTATAGACTTCAATCAAATCCCCCCTCAGACGTCTCCTCTCCAAACTAAAGAGTCCCAAACGCTGCAGCCTCTCCTCATAGGGAAGGTGCTCCAGTCCCTCAACCATCCTTGTTGCCCTTCTCTGCACTTTTTCTATCTCCTCATAAGTAGTCTATTTTTCTACTACTTGATAACAAATCTTTAGCAGGAGGACATCATCCTGTGAGGCAGCGAGATCTGTTGCATTTGTCCACCTTTCTAATCCTATAAAATTTAGGGTCTCATCATGAAAGTAATTTATTCCCTTGCCCCACCATCACTGGTTTAGTGAGAGGAGTCTAGAACCAGATATCCATACTGTACTTTCTTACCTACCAAGCCCATTTCCTTCTGTTAGATCTGCAGTTCTTCATGCCCACTTCGTTCCACTCTGAATCATTTTGCGCACCTCCTGCCCCGAGAGAAAGCAAAACTGCCTTTCTACTCACGTCTGCCTCTTGCTAAGAAACAATTGTTTTGTTTTCTGTCCAGGAGCCTCGCCTTCCCTTCCATAAAAACCAATTCAGAGTCGAACCCCTCCTTCCTGCTGACATCAGAAAGCTAAATAAAAGTCCCCAAGTCTCAGAAGATACAATGGCACATTCTTCCAATTGTTTCCGGTTTCCTTGTTGAACGAAAGAGGTCATTTCCCATTAGCGGAAACACATGGCAGAATTTCTAACTGGGCGGAACCCTGAATTTTTTTATGGGGGGGGGAATAAAAAGAGAGAAAATAAAAGCATTCAAATTTAATATTTCTGGGACGGGGTTCCAGGGTCTTCTGCCCAGGGCCGTTTCCCCACTCGCCTTTTGTTGCGCGCTACTCGCTCCAAGTAACGTGGGGTCCAGCGGCACTCCCCACTACCGGAGCGTCGACAACGCAGCTGCCCCGATTCTGCCGCCCTCGCGACCCCTCAGCGTGCGTCATTTCTGCCCCTGTTCAGAATGGCGCCTGTTGCAAAACCCCGTGCAGAGCGCGGGCAGTGGGGAGCATGACTGCGTGCTCAGAGACACCCGCGGTTAACGAAGCCCGGTAAGCCTCGCTTTTCTTTTCAAAGTGGGGAAACGGCCCAGGACCTGTCTGGCTCTAGTGCGAACTATACAAATCTATTTTAATGAAAATAATTTAAACATTTATATACCGGAACCACAACTCTTAATCAACAACAACAACTTACATACTACAATAAAACAATGAACAATACATACACAGAGGATCCCAAATAAAATAATTTCAAGTCTCTGTAATGGAGTAAGAGATCCACTAATGGTGTAGAACAGGGGTCTTCAAACTATGGCCCTCCAGATGTTCAGGAACTACAATTCCCATCAGCCCTGCTACTTGGCCATTCTGGCAGAGGCTGATGGGAATTATGCGTCCCCTGGTATCTGGAAAACAAACAGTTGAAGTACAGTGTAGAAGGACACCAATGTCTGATGCTTTTAAAAAAACCCTCAACTTCTGTTGATAGGTTTCATGTATATATAGATGAACAGGATGTTGAGTTTTTTAAAAGCATCTTCTACGTTTCATGATTCACAGTTGGCCTTAAAGGCCTTTACATAAGTTGTCATCGTTTAGCATTTAGAGAAATTAGCCCTCAGCCAACAATCGGCCTCACAGACAGTTCAGCTAATTTTCAGTTGTTTACGTTCGCCTCCCACGGTGGAAAACCTTCTCTCATCTGCTCATTGATAATTAAGAGGTCTCTGCTGTTGTTTCAATGGAGGAAATAAAGATTGCCCCATCCAGCTCTTCACAGGTACAATTCATGCCAGCCAAAGTTGGCCACGTCTGCCACCTGCTGGCACAGGAAAGAACTAATCCCAAAACTACCTGGCCGTGGCTCGGGAAACCCACAACAGTTTAAAAACAAATCCATTTGGTGGAAAGATATAACAACATTTGGCAACCAGGGTTAAAATTCGTATCAGATGAGTATGATGGAACAATACACCCAGCTGCATGCTAAACTTAATTATAGTACATGAGAATAAATACCCAAATGGAGAGATTGAACCCTCTTGGAAAATAGCAGGAAATGTGAAAGGAGAAGATATATTTCTTTCTATGGGGTAAACCCTCCTCTTTGGAGGGCTTGAAGAAATGAAGAAATAAAGGAGGAAAACAAAGGAAAAAAATTCCTTTTAAGAACTTTAGTAGTTGGTTATTAATTTTGGGATATTTACAAGAGGAGCAGCGGTGGCGTAGGAGGTTAAGAGCCCGTGTCTCTAATCCGGAGGAACCGGGTTTGATTCCCCGCTCTGCCGCCTGAGCTGTGGAGGCTTATCTGGGGAATTCAGATTAGCCTGTGCACTCCCACACACGCCAGCTGGGTGACCTTGGGCTAGTCACAGCTTCTCGGAGCTCTCTCAGCCCCACCCACCTCACGGGGTGTTTGTTGTGAGGGGGGGAAGGGCAAGGAGATTGCCAGCCCCTTTGAGTCTCCTACAGGAGGGAAAGGGGGGATATAAATCCAAACTCTTCTTCTTCTTCTTAGTTAAAGAAAGCTAAATTTTACGAGAAAACTGTCTTAGTTTGAGGGGGGATATGATTGAAGGGGGGATATGATTGAAGTCTACAAAATTATACATGGGGTAGAAAATGTTGACAGAGAGTAATTTTTCTCTCTTTCTCACAATACTAGAACCAGGGGGCATACATTGAAAATGCTGGGGGGAAGAATTAGAACTAATAAAAGGAAACACTTCTTCACGCAACGTGTGATTGGTGTTTGGAATATGCTGCCACAGGAGGTGGTGATGGCCACTAACCTGGATAGCTTTAAAAGGGGCTTGGACAGATTGATGGAGGAGAAGTCGATTTATGGCTACCAATCTTGATCCTCCTTGATCTGAGATTGCAAATGCCTTAACAGACCAGGTGATCGGGAGCAGCAACAGCAGCAGAAGGCCATTGCTTTCACCTCCTGCACGTGAGCTCCCAAAGGCACCTGGTGGGCCACTGCGAGTAGCAGAGTGCTGGACTAGATGGACTCTGGTCTGATCCAGCTGGCTTGTTCTTATGTTCTTATGTTCTTAGTTGAGTCCGAATGTGAAGTCACACAAATGAACGGAATATAGATAAGCATATTATTACATTGTTATGTATTATAACCTATAATAGACTGAAAATTTTGTATAATGTAAACTTTATTCATTTTTGTATATGGTTATTTTAAAGTACTTGAAATAAATACATTAAAAAAAACGAATCCATTTGAGCAAGTTGGGCGTTGGGGTGGAGCAGAGAATATCTTTCGGCAAGTTTCCTGGCATGCCGTTTTAATTCACCTCGTTGGAATTTGTTCAGCCTTCCCCGTAACATCTCGTTGCAACGTGCAAAAAAAAAAAGCATTAGGTTTATTACTTGAGGTTCACGGCACAAAGATTACATCACTCTGGTTTAAGAAGATTCCTGGTGATTTTAGATGCAGTACGTTTGGAGAGAGGGGCGCTCAGCAAAATTTAATGCAGTGGTTCTCAACCTTCCTAATGCCGCGACCCTTTAATGCAGTTCCTCATGTTGTGGTGACCCCCCAACCCTATCCATTTTACAGATGGAGAACACTGATGCAGAGAGTCTTAGGCGACCCCTGTGAAAGGGTCGTTCGACTCCCAAAGGGGTCCCGACCCACAGGTTGAGAACCACTGATTTAATGCCTAATCTGCTTTTGTGTCTCTTATCTTGCCAAGAAAGATTTAGAGTTATACCTAGCTGAGAAATGGGACTTTAAAAAACCCTTGTAGGAGTCCATAATTGCAGTTTTCCCCCTCTCCCTGACTCTCCCCCCCCCCCCCCACTATCTTACATGGATTCATGCCCTTGACATGAACTTAGTGTTCTGTTCTCTCAGGGCCGACTATCTCAGTTATCAAACCCCTGGGTTTCTATGTTTTTCCATGTCCTTCTTTTTCAAAATGACATCTTTTTACCCTGCTTCCTTCTACTCCGCTATATTCTATGAGCCAATTTAAGCTGTTCTGCATTCGATATTGTTCCACGGATCTTCGCGGATCTCTTTTGAAAACGTTCCTAGAAACACTCCAAAGGTTTCCCTTCCCCTCCAAATTTATTTTCAGAAGAAGAAGAAGAAGAGTTTGGATTTATATCCCCCCTTTCTCTCCTGCAGGAGACTCAAAGGGGCTGACAATCTCCTTGCCCTTCCCCCCTCACAACAAACACCCTGTGAGGTGGGTGGGGCTGAGAGAGCTCCGAGAAGCTGTGACTAGCCCAAGGTCACCCAGCTGGCGTGTGTGGGAGTGTACAGGCTAATCTGAATTCCCCAGATAAGCCTCCACAGCTCAGGCGGCAGAGCTGGGAATCAAACCCGGTTCCTCCAGATTAGAGACACGAGCTCTTAACCTCCTACGCCTTTCACACACTTTTCTTGCTTCAGTGTCTATTGAACTAATACTAGCGGCCAGAGGTGGGATCCAACCAGTTCTCACCACTTCTCTAGAAGTGGTTACTAATTTTTTTCTGAGTGCCGAGAAGGGGTTACTAAAGCAACCTCCCTGCCCAATAGGGACTGGAGGTGCGTGCGTGCGGCAGCGCCACTGTTTGAATCCCACCACCGTCGGAACCTGTAGTTAAAATTTTTGGATCCCACCACTGCTAGTGGCGGATAACAGGGCTTGCTGGATTCGAATCTACACTCTGCCATGGAAACTTGCTGGCTGATTTTTGTTCCATAAGACATTCTTAATTATGAGGGTGATATTGCTGCTACTTTTTAAAAGGGATTTTAATGTGATTTTTTTTGTTGATGTTGCTTGTATTCTGTTGAATATTGCCTTGTTTGTTTGCTGATTTTATTGTTTACCGCCCAGAGCCCTTTGGGGGGTAGGGCAGTATATCAAACCTAATAAATCAATAAATCAATAAATCAATAAATCAATAAACCAATCAATCAATCAATCCTCCTCCTCCTCCTCCTCCTCCTCCTCCTCCTCCTCCTCCTCCTGTGGGACTTTTGAATCCCAATGGACAAAGTGTTGAAACAGAATACACCAGACATCACCGTGATCGAGGACAAGAAAGTGAGCATCATCAACATAGCAGTCCCCGGTGACAGCAGGGTCATTGAAAAAGACCAGGAGAAGGTCACTAGATACCGTGATTTGAAAATCGAGCTTCAGCGTCTATGGCACAAACCAGCTGAGGTAGTCCCAGTGGTAATCAGCGCGCTGGGCGCCATCCCAAAAACACTAGGGCAGCACTTAAAACATCTTCGAATTGACAAAATTAACATCTGTCAAATTCAGAAGGCAGCCCTGCTGGGATCCGCACGAATACTACGCCGATACATTACAACTTCCTAGGTCTCTGGGTGAGGCTCAAATTGTAATGAAGGCCAACAACCAGCTAAAGATCTGGCAGCTGTGAAATCTACAACAACAATAACAACAACAACAGCAGCAATAACAACAACTTCCTAGGCCTCTGGGTGAGGCTCGAATTGTAATGAAGGCCAACAACCAGCTAAAGATCTGGAAGCTGTGAAATCTACAATAACAACAACAACAACAACAATAACAATAATAATGATTCTCAGCAAGTATTTGGATGGGAGACCGCCAAGAAATACCGGGGTGTGTGTGAAGCGAAGGCAGGCAATACCAACCACCTCTATGATTAATCGCTCTACAAAAAATATTTGTTTACTTTCCTTGTGGGTGGGCCGGGTCTGCTTTATTCAGTTTTCACACATTTGTTATATCTTCGTTACCTTGGGATAAAGTTATGCTTTTAACGCCATGCACATCATTATTTTTCTTTCATTTCTCTACGTGTTTTCTCAATTGCTAGCTGTTCGTTTTCTCAGCGCAGCCATTTCTCCGCGTGAAATTTTTCCCCCCTCCCCATCCCGTGTTTCTTAAAAATGTGCCTCACCCCCACAGATACATTGCACGCAAAATCTGACGTGCATACAATCGAATCTCAAATATTCCCCAATGAAGACTGGAGCGTGAAGATCAGAAATGGGAGGGATAGATGTTCAAACCAAACAGGAAAAACTCCTCTTTCCAGCAGCCCACCGAGTTCCTTTAATTATTGAAGAAACAACCTCTACCCCTGCACATTTTGGGGAGATAAGAATTATCTTCCGCCCTAACCCTTATGCAACTCTGCCCCCCTCCCTCCCCCAGAAGATTTTGGCTGTGACAAGAACTGAACCTGTTGCCTCTGGATCCCAGATTCTGCAACTGCTTGCACTGAAGAGAGAGGTGATGGGATTCCTTCTACTCCTGCATCCTTGAGCAAGCAACCCCCTCCCAGTATAAGAGCCAGATCGGGCAGAGATTGAAATCACTCTGAAGGTCTCTTGCCTCCCAGTCTGACTGGTTGCTGCTTTGCCTGTCTCTTTTCCTTTTTTCTTTCCAATGTTAACCAGAAATGGCCTGCGTATTCCAGCTCTGGGCAACCCCGGCTGCTTATGGACCTTACGTCGTCGGGTAGAAGATCCTCAACCCCTTGGTTGCTACGGAGCTCACACGGTTGCTGGGGAGGTGTACCCTTCTTCTCTTCAAGGGAAAGTGGCCAGATCCTTCAATGAACTACCCGGCAACTGGAAATCCAGCTGGCTCAACTTGTTCCACTTCTGGTGGGAAAATGGTTTCCAAAATGTCCACAACATCATGATCCAGAATTTCCAAAAGTTCGGGCCAATTTACAGGTAAGCAAGGGGTTTTCTTTAGCTTTCCCCTACCCTTCGAGCATCCTCATACGCTTTGTCCAAAAGCTTGATTTGCTACCAGGGCTCACATTCCACTGAACAAATCTCGGCCATTTGATTCTATATTCTCCGTTGATTGATCGTGTGAATTTGCGGAAATAAATTTCAAAGGAAAATGAGTCATCGTTGGATCAGACCAAGGACAATCTAGTCTAGCATCCTGTTTTCAGTAGAAGGTAGTTAAATGCTGGTTGCTGTGTGTTTTCTGGGCTGTGTGGCCGTGGTCTGGTGGATCTTGTTCCTAACGTTTCGCCTGCATCTGTGGCTGGCATCTTCAGAGGTGTATCATGGAGGGAAGTGATACAGAGGGAAGAATAAGATCTACCAGACCATGGCCACGCTGCCCGGAAAACCCACAACAACCAGTTCAATCCAGACATGAAAGCCTTTGACGATACGTAGTTAAAGGCCTTTGGAAGTTTAAATTCTTAATTTGCCTGATGTGTGTGGAATTTAGGTGCTTTTAAGGTCATGTAGGAAGAGAAGTTGGAGTGGGGTAGTTCAATCTCATCAGATCTTCGGAACTAAGCAGGGTCAGTGCTATCAGTCACAGACCAGGAAAGGGATTTGGGCGTCTTAGTTGATAGTTCCATGGGAATGTCAACTCAATGCATGGCAGCTGTGAAAAAGGCAAACTCTATGCTGGGGATCATTAGGAAAGGAATTGAGAATAAAACTGCAAAGATTGTCTTGCCCTTATATAAAGCAGTGGTGCGACCGCACTTGGAGTACTGTGTCCAGTTCTGGTCGCCGCATCTCAAAAAGGATATTGAGGACATAGAAAAAGTGCAGAGAAGGGCAACAAGGATGATTGAGGGACTGGAGCACCTTCCCTATGAGGAGAGGCTGCAGCGTTGGGGACTCTTTAGTTTGGAGAGGAGGCGGCTAAGGGGGGATATGATTGAAGTCTATAAAATTATGCATGGGGTAGAAAATGTTGACAGAGAGAAATTTTTCTCTCTTTCTCACAATACTAGAACCAGGGGGCATTCATTGAAAATGCTGGGGGGAAGAATTAGGACTAATAAAAGGAAACACTTCTTCACACAACGTGTGATTGGTGTTTGGAAGATGCTGCCACAGGAGGGGGTGATGGCCACTCACCTGGATAGCTTTAAAAGGGGCTTGGACAGATTTATGGAGGAGAAGTCGATTTATGGCTACCAATCTTGATCCTCTTTGATCTGAGATTGCAAATGCCTTAACAGACCAGGTGCTCAGGAGCAGCAGCAGCAGAAGGCCATTGCGTTCACATCCTACATGTGAGCTCCCAAAGGCACCTGGTGGGCCACTGCGAGTAGCAGAGAGCTGGACTAGATGGACTTTGGTCTGATCCAGCTGGCTTGTTCTTATGTTCTTATGTTCTTATGGTCAGTATTTGAAGGCTCTGCAGAGTCCACTATAGAAAACTCTGCAGAGCTGCTTCTTGCTTGTTCTGAAGGCATCGGAATATCGGACCCATATCTACAACATCTTGAAGATTAGTGGAGATAAACGAAGAAGAAGAAGGGTTTGGATTTATATCCCACCTTTCTCTCCTGTAAGGAGACTCAAGGTGGCCTACAAGCTCCTTTCCCTTCCTCTCCCCACAACACACACTTTGTGAGGTAGGGGGGCTGAGAGAGTTTTGAGAGAACTGGGACTAGCCCAAGGTCCCCCAGCAGGAATGTAGGAGTGCGGAAACACACCTGGTTCACCAGACAAACCTCCACCACTCAGGTGGAAAAGAGGGGAATCAAACCTGGTTCTCCAGATTAGAACCCACCAGCTCTTAACCACTCTGGCTCTCAAAAAGAAACTGTGGTAAGGTTTGCAGGAAAGAACGTAACTATAAGACTCATTCTGCGCATGCAGAATAATGCACTTTCAAACTGCTTTCAGTGCTCTTTGAAGCTGTGCGGAATGGCAAAATCCCCTTGCAAACAGTTGTGGAAGTGGTTTGAAAATGCATTATTTTGTGTGTGCGGAAGGGACCTTAGACATCCTTGGCTCTGATTGAGAGAAACTTTCCGGGGGTCACCGGCAGAAAGAGGTCCTTCTCCATACTGCTACCCTGTTTCCCCTAATATAAGACATCCCCGAAAAATAAGACATAGTAGAGGTTTTGCTGAAGTGAGAAATATAAGGCATCCCCCGAAAGTAAGACATAGCAAAGTTTTTGTTTGGAAGCATGCCCGATGAACAGAACACAGGAAAAATAAGACATCCCCCGAAAATAAGACATAGCACATCTTTGGGATCAAAAATTAATATAAGACACTGTCTTATATTCGGGGAAACACGGTATTTGCAATCCTTTAATCTAGAGAGGGCACGGACTGGGAAATTTGGCACGCACAGAACGAGCTGTCGCCGTCAGGCATGACCTTTCTGTCATAAATAACTCTCCACATTTGGGATAAGGAACTTCAACTTTGTATGGCGTGACCTTCACATAGCCTTCAGCAATTTGGAATTGAAAGTTCTGAACAATTTGTTTTAATCTTGGTCTGGTGGAATGCGTGCCCAAATGAGACCTGAACCCTGTTGGACCTGTTGCAGCTCCCCAGGGCTTCTAAGACAGAGCAGGTCTAGGACTGAGGACCACAACAGTGTCCAAATTCACTGGCTCCTCTCCCCTTTTTCTTTTTGGTTTATTGCAGGGGTCCCCAAACTTTTTAAACAGGGGGCCAGTTCACTGTCCCTCAGACTGTTGGAGGGCCGGACTAAAAAAACTATGAACAAATTCCTATGCACAAATGATTGTGAAATGTTTGATTTCACCTTTCAGCCTTTCTGTCATGGTCTATTTTTAGAACAGTGACCAAAGTATGTCAAGTACAGGGTGGGCTCCAA
>NW_025950453.1:0-14506 GCF_021028975.2 Sphaerodactylus townsendi
AGCACCCAAGTGATTCCGGCCGTGAAAGCCTTCGACAATACATAAAAATCTTGACTGCTTACAGTCATGGAATCCAGAGCTGCCCATCTGGGAGAGGAATTAGAGTAAAATCTGCAAATCCCATTTGTGTTGGAGGTCCATTGCATAAAACACACATTTTGCTGAGTTCTGGTGCGGGTTTTTCCTGCGGCTGTGCGGCCGTGGTCTGGCGGATCTTGTTCCTAACGCCGCTTCGCATCTGCAATGCAGACATCTTCAGAGGTGTATCATCAGCAGCCGAAGTCCGAAAGCAACCGTGTAACCGGTAAACCAGTTGAATCTTCTTGGCCGTGGTGCCTTTGACAATACATCACACATTTTAGGTTTGTGCAGCCTCATTTGGCCATTGCCAGGCCAGTGCAGGGTTGTAGATGTTTTCAACCCTTCTTACCTAACACTTGGTTTTGCCTCCGCTCGGCCATAGGGGGCAAGTACTTTAAAAGGAAAAATGACTTTTTAAAATGCCTATTTTTTATTTGGAAAATAAAATGGCAAAAGCAAAGAAGAGTTTGGATTGACACCCCACCTTTCTTTTTCTGTAAGGTAGCACAAAACTCCCTCTCCCCTCCTCAACAACAGACACCTTGTGAGGTAGGTGGTGTGGGCCGAGAGAGTTACTAAGAACTGTAATTACCTGTCACCCAGCAGGAATGGTGAAATGCAGAAACACATCTGGTTCACCAGGATAAGCCTCTGCCCACCTTGTAGGTGGAGGTGGAGTGGGGAACCAAACCTGGTTCCTCCAGGGATTAGAATTCTACCTTTCTCTTAACCAAAAACACCACACTAGCTCAGTTTCAAACAGCACAGCTGAGCAGAGTACTTTTCAAGCTTCCTGCTTGATCCAGCCAAACCAACAAAGCTGTAAGGAGGCCCGGTAATTTGCACTTCGTACTTTGAGAGATTGCTGCGGGCTGAAAGCTTCAGAGGTTTTAACACCTCGGACTTCGCTTTTTGCAGTTAAAATGCAACGGGATGGGAGGTCTTCACTTTGCGGTTCTGAATCCTTTGCGCGTACTGTGCTTCCCGCAGCTAAAGATTTGGCAGGGTATTTCAAACCAATAAGCAATTTCTGGCCTTTGCCGCTCTCCCTACACTTCATCCCCCATTTTCCCCCTTGCTATCATAATCCCTCCCCTTCAACCCCGACTGGCTTCCCTCCTTTCCCCAGCTGTTACTTCCCATGTGCCTGAAGGCTTCTCTTGGCCCGTTGTTCTTTTGTGCTTGTTGACTCCACTTGCCTCTCTGCATCTCCTTGTGACATGAGGACATATCAACTAATCAGAGTCTCTCCATGCTATTTTGAAGTATGAGGGCCATGTTGGCTGGCATCCCAGCACCACCAATCCAACACGCCGAATATAATTGTGTTGAATGAGGGGTGGGTGTGTGGGTTAACAGCTGGGATTGTGCTCCTTCTCCAGGGGGCCCACTAGAAAATCATGGCATGAGCTCTGTGGCCACCATTTTAATCCGCAAACCACCCATCAAAGCTCAAGCTTGTCCTGATTGAGGAGACTCCCTTTGGGTGAGAACTGTAATCTCTGAAGGTGTGTTTGGAATGTGTATATCTGACTGCTTATTAATCTAACAAATTCACCTGCTTCCTGCTCCATCAGCAGCTAGTCTGGGTGGAGCTCCCGGGGCTGTTGTTGCAGCTATTGGAGCTTTGCCCACGGGAGGGAAGGGCCCACATTTCAGCATGGTTCAGCAGCTTCAGGTGAAACCACCCACTGCCTGGCATGTTGAAAGGGATGCTGTGTGTTACCTAATGACCCTTCTTCTCTTTTATGAGCTTGCTTAGGGTGGTTGATACCCCTGCTTCACAGTGGGGAACCCAAAAGGGTCTACAACACCCGCCCCGTGAGATCGCTTAGCCTGGTCCATCATGCCCCCCAGCACGCTTCCCTAGGGTTATGCAACTCCTGGACCTCCTCCCAGAGCTTTTACATTTGACCACCTCATGGCTTACGCCCATGCTGTCCAGGCTATGGCGCTGTCTGTCTGGGGCCTACTGCTAGGCATTGAAAGTGCCTTCTACCAATAGACTACAGACTTGGGCACACAATTGTAAACCTTGTCTTTGCTTTTATAGCTGATGATAGCAAGGCAAAGCTGCTACTACAGACAGACCTGGTTGATGCTTACAGCTTATTGATTCCTGAGAACTTCTGTTTTCAATAAAACCCTTAAAACTCAAAGTTTCCATAGTTCTTCCTTCATGGCTGCAAAATGACAATAATGATCATGCTTTTATTCTCTATCCTTGATATGCAGAGCTAAACGCTAGGAACATGCAGCCATCGGGTCTTGCTAAATGCTTCAAATGCGAGTTGAGCTCTCCATGACCAGTAGGCTCCCTTTTCGCCCCATGACTTCCAGTTCTCTCACCCACCTACATACATTTTTCCTGGCCCTATGTTGGATCGCTCCATGTAGTTCTTTTTTTTAAAAAATTACAAGTCCTGAATCTCAAGGATAGAATAAATACCAGTGATAAATTAGCAAGTAGATACCAGAAAAACCCTACCTGTTTTAGTAATAATGCATGATCATTGTAGAGAATTTGAGTTTTCCAGGCAGAAAATTTAGGCTTGCTAGGGTTACAGTCTAATGTTTCTAAAGGATGTTAGTAGGGATTATGGTATTCCTCCTGCCACAGAACTCTATATGCTGGACCTTCTTTATTAATAGTAGAGAATGCCTCTGCCTGGGTCCTTGTGCCTACTTAGCCCTGCTCCCCCCGCCCCATTTGTTTGAAAATTTGAAAGTAAAAATACATGCTCTTGTATCCAAGTATCATGTTCAGTAATGCACAAAATAATGGTTTTGACAAAGGCAGCATGTAAAAATGAATGATAATTCTCATATTCTTTCGGAACTATCTCCTAATGTGAATGCATACCATTTTCTCTAGTGCTGCACCTCAACTGACTGCACTAACATCTTTTTTCTCTGTGACAAATTATACTAGAATGATTTGGAGGTGGAGGTTAGAGTATGAAGCACCACAAACAAGTAGAGATCAAGATGAAAGAAAAAAAACCTATCTCTGCCCTAGCTTCATCCTTCTGACTTGTTATGGGGGAATCAAATATGTGAATTCCTTTCTATGGTGAACAGGAAAACTTGGCCTGTTAGGTGGAAAACAAGACACTTCTGTCGTAAATACTAGATTCTTCTGTGTGTAATAATAAAAATCTTTTGCAAGAGAGGTGAATGTTTCTAAACGTTCAGATTTTTGCAATTGCGTACCTGCAGCCTGGAAGGGCACCCATCCAAGATGTGTGTTAGAAATTGCCCCAGAGGGTCAGCCAGCTTTGCAGAAGAAAATTGTGTCACCTGTAGGTATTTTCTTTTTTCTTTTTCTTTTAAAAAAACTTCCCAAAGCCTGAAGCTAGAATTTGTCTCAGCCGAACTTCATGTTAGGTGGCAAATTTTTGATAGCATCTTCCAGTGTATTTTTTAAGCAGCAAGTAGACATACAAATGGGGTTATTTCCTCCATTTTCCTAATAGAAATTCCGCCTCTCTCCTGCTATTAGCCCCAGTATAGAAGTGAATGAAGTCAAGTACAATACAAAGTTAATTGTTTGGATACCAATCCACAGGAGTGTGGGATGGGAGAAAATATTTCTCTTTATAAAACAGTGGCTCTTGCTGTTCAAGTTATCATTTAGCTGTGATTATTATTTCTAGAGAAAGGGCCGAAACAGGCACTCTTCTGTAAGGTCACAAAAACAATTTGATACAAACTGAACAGTGAGGGGGAGGCAACCCCCAGCATGTATGTCAACAACGGCACATCAGAGACTTTCCCTTGACACCGGATTCCTGAACAGATTCCTGAACAGGTAAGGAGAAATGTGCAACCTGACACCCTTCTCCTTATAACTCTACAATGAAAAAGACTGGAGACTTGTGTTTTAAAATAAGAAAGCTGAGCAATACACTCGTTGCAATAGATCATTATAATGCTATATTGCCTGTAGTGATGTGTGTGTGCTTTGCGCCATCCAGTTGATTACAGCTTATGTAAGTGACCCTATCAATTATTAGTGCGATCTTCCTAACAGCCTTATCATTAACTGCCTTGCTCAGTGTCCTCCACAAAACTGAGGGCTGTGGCTTCCCTTTGATAGTCAATCTGTCACACATGACTACTCTGAGGGTAGAAAGGGCAGCTAAACAAATCTCATAAAAATAAATAAATGTTTTTTTCCCTCTTTTCCTGAGTTGGTATCTTCAACTCTTTTCTTAGCATTATTTCTTTTTTTTTTTTTCCTTTGCTCTCTTGGTCATACACCTTCTGGCCAAAGAACAATAGCGTCGAATTTAGTCATTTTAGTTTCCAGGGAGAGTTCAGGCCTGATTTGATCTAGAACCCACTGATTTGTTGTTTGTTGTTGTGTTGTGAGTGCGTGGCACCTGTAATACTTCCCTCCAACACTACATTTCCAAAAGCAATCAGCTTTCTTCCTGTCAGCTTTCTTCATTGCCCAAGTTTCTCACCTACGCCAGTAATAGGAGCACTTTGGTGTGAATTAACTCTGATCTTGGTCACCAGCAATACCTCCTTTCACTCTTAAGGATTTTTTTCTAAAGCACCTTCGGGCAGATGCCCTTCTCCCTCCTTAGTCTCAATCTTCTTTCTGATTTCTTGGTTAAAGACTCCTTTGGATGATAAATTTGAGCCAAGGAATAGGAAAGTCTTCTTGAAATCAATTTCCATTTCCTGATACCTTAAAGTTGAGTAATTTCCCAGAAGTCATTAATTTTGTCTTCTTGAGGTTCATCCAGGTAGTCCAGCTTTGGTACTTTCTTGCTTTAAACTTCTTCACTCACAGTAGGAAGAAGAAGAGTTTTTGATTTATACCCTACCTTTCTGTCCTGTAAGGAGACTCAAGGTGGCTACAAGCTCCTTTCCCTTCCTCTCCCCACAACAGACACTTTGTGAGGTAGGTGGGGCTGAGAGAGTTCCAAAGAACTGTGACTAGCCCAAGGTCACCCAGCAGGAATGTAGGAGTGTGGAAACCAGTGGCGAAGCCACCAGGGGACGGGGAATGCGCAACGCACCAGGCGCACCGATTCTGGTCATGTGGGGGGCGGAAAAATCCCTCTGCCCCCCGCGCTCCCCCCACGGCGCTTCTCGCCGCTCCTCCGTTGGCACCTCCTGCCCCCACGCATCGCTTCCCATGGCGCTTTCCCATCTCTACTACTTTAGGAATGGAACATCCCAGAGAAGAAGCCTGCCTGGCGTTGCTCGGGCCTGGTGGGAAACTAACAATACCTGGCCCTGGGAAATGTAGTTCTTTACCAGGCTCCAGGAAGTAACGCAGGCAGGCTTCTTCTGGCCTGCTCCTTTCCTAAAAAGGCAAGTGGAATGAAGTGCTGCAGGCAGGGGGGCGAAATGCGGGGAGCTGGGGCGCCACGGTGAAGCCAGAGTGTGCACCGGTGCACTCTGGCTCTAGCTACACCTCTGATGAAAACACATCTGGTTCACCAGATAAGCCTCATCCACTCAAGTGGAGGAGTGGAGAATCAAACCATGGTTCTCCAGATTAGAATCCACCTGCTCTTAACCACTTGTGACCACGCCTGCAAGCCTCAATTATTTTCTTCCAGTATAATATGGTTGTCACCTGCATAGTCTCTTCAAATGTTTAATGTTCCTTCCATCAATTTTTTTTCTCTCCACCTTTATATAAATCTAATCCACTTCTCCATGATATATTCTGCATATAGGATTGGAAGAGATAGGGAGAGATAAAAATTCATCCTCGTCTGACACCTTTCCCAATTGAAGACCATTCCACTTCGCCATAGTCTATCCTAACAGGAGCCTCGTTTCCAGAGAACAGGTGGCGTATCAAAACAGTCAGATGCTGTGGCAATAACCCATTTCTTTAAGAACTAGCCATAGCTTTTCAATGGTATCCATACAATCAAAACCTTTGCTGTGATCTATGAAACACAAGCTGATTTTCTTCTGAAATTCTCTCATATACTTCTGTAACCAACATCAATTTGCAATATGAGCTCCAATGCCACTTCAGTAATAATATGGTACTAATTATTTCGATCCTTGTCACCAACAACATGTGCTTACACTTAAGGATCTTTTCTAGCTCCTCCGTGTCTCAGTTTTAATCTCCTGATTTCTTGGTTGAAGTCCTGCTTTTGGTTGATGATGGAGCCAAGGAATAGAAAAGTATAGCTATAGAAAGCCAGCATGGTGCAGTTGTCAAGAGCACCAGACTCTAATCTGGAAAACCTCACTCGTCTGCATGAAGCCTGCTAGGTGACCTTGGGCTAGTCACAGTCCTCTCAGAACTCTCTCAGCCCCACCTACTTCACAAAGTGCCTCTCGTAGGCAGGGGGAGGGGCAGGAAGCAATTGTAAGCTGCTTGGGGACTCCTTGCAGTAGAAACACAAGGTGTTTGTTGTGAGGGGGAAGGAGTTTGTCAGCCCCTTTGAGTCTCCTACAGGAGAGAAAGGGGGGATATAAATCCAAACTCCTCTGCTTCTGCTTCTGCTTCTAAAAACTTCTATTATCAATTAACACAAAGCCAGAAGAAGCCCTCTGGTGGTAGTGTGGGAAATGACTGCCAAGATAAGGAAGATAACCCTGGTATGGGCAGAATCCCCCCAAAATTCGCATTCACTCGGCATCCAAAGGCTAAAATATTTTTGAAAACCCCCCCACCAAACCAGATTTGGAAAGATTGGAAGAAAGAAGGAAGAAAAATAGAGGACGATGCCCTGCGGGTACTCCCAAAAGCACCGCCACAAGAGGTAAGCAAAGGTGGAGCAAAACTTCCATCTGAAAACAGTCTCAGTTCATGGAAATAAAACAATCTCTAGTTTGTTAACATGCTTGAAGTTGACTGTTTTAACAAAGTGAAATTCCACCCAATTTGGATATTTTAACAGAATGGAGTTTTCCCCACAACCTGGAGCCTGATCTCAGGCATCTATTTGCAGCTCTGTGAGGACGGAAAGGAAAGAGTGCAGTATTTGGGGGGTTCATTCACACATAGATTGTGGCTTCTTGCAACACCTTTAATGAAGCAGTCCCTGTCCTGATAATCCAAAGATAACAGACGCCTTCAAAGAGTGTCTCTGCGTCTGTTGACAACGTTGTATTTTTGGACTGATTTTGTATGCTTCTGGAAGGGATCATTTACGGAAAGCAGGTGTAAACCATCTTTTAAATAAATGCATATCTGGGGAAGGTAAAAATTAACTCTCTTGGCACTTGGCCAATTACCTTTTTAAATCTCTCCTCTGCTTTTTTACACGTGGGAAAGAGGAAGCAGCTCTACTGTTTTGTTCAAATGTAGGTTGAATATTCATGAAGCTGCAATTGAACAAAGGTCATTTGTGTCCTATGTAAAGCAGTTTTTTAAAAAAAAACTTAAGCCAGACAAAATCACATTAAGTCAGTAGCTGTTTGTCGGGTTTTGCATATTTTTGCTGAAAATGTCCAAGGTTTAAATATTGGGCAGGGACAGATACTGGCAGGTATCTTGCCACGCCACCGAGCCATGTTTGAAGCCTTCTTCCAGCCCTAGGGTGCCTTGTTCAAACTTCCAGCAGACAGGGTGTGATATATGCTAAACAAATATTGCATGGAGACATTGCAGAAGACACAGAAGATAATATGAATAACTGGGAGAAAGATGTAGGGGGGAAGAAGAGAAAGAACTATGAGGAAACGGGCAGGACAATGTCTCTAAAAGCTTCTTGAGAATGTTCCTTCAACATTAGGAGCCGGTGATACATCAAGATGCGAGCCCAGCAGGGGAGGGGTGATATATAAATAAAATAAAGTATATTAGGAGCGAAGTCTGTTTATGCATTAATGGTGATCTTGTAACCATTAAAAAAAATTGGAGGTGTGTTTCAGACCACATTCAAATAATGTCAGGTTGCACGGAGCTACTTTCTACTGAGCCAGAGCAGTGATCTGTGAAGGCCAGTATTATCTATTTTGATTGACAGCAGCTCTCCAGGGTCTCAGGTGGAGGTTTCTAATGTCATCTACTATCTGGTGATGCCAGTGATTGAACCTGGGACTGTCGGCATGCAATGTGGATGCTCTGCCCCTGAGCCACAGCTTAACTTCAAGCTTTGGAGTGTAAGTCTCTAAAATATGAGCGATGGAAAAATGCAGTGTATTTATTACCAGAATTAGTTACAAAGTCTTTGAAATCTGCAATCATCACTGGCTTGGTTCAGACGTAACATGAAAAAGCTATTGTTCAGTGTTGCAAGAATGATCGTGGAAAGAACTTCTGAGCTCATTAGTTTTTCAAGCCGAACATTGTAGCCAATAATGCACTTCTCAATCCACTTTCAGTGCAAGCTTTGCAGCTGGATTTTACTGTGCGGAATAGCAAAATCTACTTGTAAACAATTGTGAAAGTGGGTTGAATGTGCATTATTCTGCATGTGCGGAAGGGGCTTGTATTTCCTGGTTAGGGACTTTGGTGTAGTAGCGTTTCAGGCCGACTAGTCCCAGATTCAAATCCTCCTCTTGGGCCAAATCACACACTGTCAAGGGCTAAATCCTACCACACACAAGATTGGCTTGGGGAGGATAAAATGAATGAGAACAGAAAATGTTGCAAAGTGCCTTGGGCCCCCATTGGGGGGAAAATTGGATATTAATAAATGTGCCATTCCATCCAAAATGGGCAAATTGCAGTTAGTACTTGGTCTGAAACCTCAGGATTGTAAACCAGCTGCAAATTAAGATTTCCTTTTCAGAGCAAGTACAAACCCTGGTTTGTGAGTTCAAAGGCAACTAGGGTGTAGTCGACCCACGCGGTCAGCGTAAGAACGAGACGAGACGCGGAGATAACATCTGGTGGAGATCGCCAGCAGCGGGAGACCGGAGGTCCGTGTTCCTAGCGAGTCTCCCGTCTGCCGGTTCCTGGCACCTTTTATTGTTACTCTATCGGGGGCGTGTAGGAGGGAGGACTGGGGGGAGTTCCGGGAGAGCGGAGAGGTCGGGAGATCATCATGTGGAGTGCATTTATCTCATCTGGCTACGTGCGGAGAGAGGAGCCGCATTCGCCTGGACGCCTAATCCTTCACCTGGGGCGCAAAGAATCTTCATTGTCCCTGCTCGGGTGATTTGAGCTTACATTGACAGTTCTACTTCACCTCGGTGATCTTCATGGGGATGAGAGTGGGGGTGCGATGCGACTGGCAAGGCGTCGTGACAGGTCCGTTGAAGCGTCTCCAACGCTCTACTAATACTGCACTGCTGGGTCGGCAGTGCACTACTACATCTCCTCCCTTTTAAGACATTCTTTAGAAAACGGGGGGCTTCAAACGCTTAAGGGCTGCGATTTAAAGGGACGCTTTGTCTCCTCACGCCGTGGTCATAGTCGACCAAGCTGCTTTGTGCAACATTAGAACTTGGTTGCGGGGTAAGGAAATGCTGCAGGGTTCTTACACACGCTACAGGCAATATTAGACACGCATTGAACCAAACAAGATCCCATGAACATAGGCAATACAATTAAACCAATGCAGAGCTGGTAATAATAACAGCACTTCTCAACCATCCTCCTCCCGCAGCCAGCTCCTCCAGGAGGGCTGACCACCAATGGGGCAAAACATCATACTTCAGATTTTCAGATACAACTTCTTGCAGCTCACGCACTTTCATGTGGATCAACTGGGAATTATCAGAAAGATTAAAACAACACATACTATGTACATTCTCATTAACCTTTGCGATGTAACAACAACAAATAAGCACTAGCGGCACGATTGTTCAGGGTCGCTTGATCGAAGTTCCTGCCGCTCGGAGGCTGCAAGGCATCCAGAGCGGTGGAGGTAGAGTTGATGGATTCTTCGGCATGGGCACAGGCCAGCCGGCCAATAGTCTTAGTATATCAGGAAGCGAAGTCCGGGGACTTTAATTAGGGAAGTTGGGCGCAGGAGACGCAACCTCGCTTCGGAGATACCGCGTCGCTCCCGCCAGGAGGGGCCGAAAGCGGCAGGGATGAGCGGCTGCATGCGGCGTCCGGGCTCCCGGGGTGGAGCCTGGGGTAGGACAATGGTGAGGCGACTGAGTAAGCAAAGAGTTCCGGCAGGGAGTCGGAGCGGGGATGTAGTTAAACGCCCTCTCAAGAGCAGGTCCAGAACCAGCCCCTGGGGAGCAGGATGTTCCCGAACATCGGGAATGTCCTCCATGTGTGTGCAGTTCCAACTGGCCGAGCCGACGAATGGGCCCGGGTCGGTTCCCCGCTCGGCTGCGCCGGTGATGCTTTCAGGTGTTGGGATCGTGGTTAGCTGACCGCCTTGGGTGACTATGGTTTCAAATGTGGAGGGTTTGGACGACGGGTCCTCAGTCGGCGCTCATAGAATATCTGATGGATGGCGCGTCAAGAAGGGGCTCAACACAGACTCGGCCATAGGAAGTCTCCGGCATGGTATGCAGACGGGGAGCAGGCAGGAGCTCAGCAGGCTCCCGACTCCTAGGTGGTATCACCGGCCCAGGCAGAAAGATGAGACGCTACAGCGGCAAGTAAAACCGCTCCCAGATGCGCTGGTCTGGCGAAAGCTTGCCAGGCGGTGGCCGATCGCTTATCGGCAGGAGGCATATGCGAAGCGACGGTGGTCGCTGAGCTGGGTGGGCGACGCATCGCAAAGAGTGCCGCACAGAGGTTCTCGGGTCTCTTCGGGTGGCCTTGCTGGCGAAAGAGCAGCTTAGGTTCTGGCTATCGCCTCTCGACGCCTCCTACCAGGTCAT
Source organism: Sphaerodactylus townsendi (assembly GCF_021028975.2). Classification (NCBI taxonomy): domain Eukaryota; kingdom Metazoa; phylum Chordata; class Lepidosauria; order Squamata; family Sphaerodactylidae; genus Sphaerodactylus; species Sphaerodactylus townsendi. Next base: position 10,810 of record NW_025950453.1, read on the forward strand.
TCGGGTCTTTGGGCGTACATGACGACGGCGCTCCTGCTGGGATCGCTACGGAATCCTTCTAGAGAGATGTGTTCCATCTCCGGGATGGGGTTGGTTTCCTCCCGGCTGCATCTCCACGGCTACCTGTCATGGCGGCTAATCGGAGTCCACGGGAACCTGTAGGAAGAGGGACTGAAACACACCCCCCTTTCCCAGGTTACGGGGGGGGGGTGGTCGGGTCCCGCCTGTACCAGTTCTAGAGCCGCACAGCGGGAGACACCGAGTTAGTGTTTTAGATTTCATTATGGGAAGGAAGAAGGCTTGTTTTGGCAAGCCTGTGAATAAGCTGCTTTTAGTGCAAACCCTCCTGGGGGTTGCCTACACTCCTCTTTCTTTAGTTGTTCGACAGGGAGGGCAGGAGTGATGTAAAATGGGAATTGGCTTCAGAGCTGCCATCGGGGCGCGCCAAGGCGAGGGTCCGAAAGCCTCGAGGGGAGAGGGAACAGGCGAAGTCCTGGGGGGATTGTAGGTATGCATGCTTAACCAGCAACACAAAGTGGGCTTTGGTAGCACCTTTTGGGGGGATGGGTGCATCCGGGGAATGAAGTAATCAGGCAATTAGAGGCAAATTCCTAAGACACACAAAGGAGAAAGGAAGGGGGGGTTTTTTTGCAAGGGAGTTGCACTTTTTTTATCGCGGACCTTTGGTGGCTACCTGCAGTGAAGCTGGATGGTGCTAAATTTTGTGATCGTAATTATCTTGGGGAACTGCCGCCCCGCCGAGACCGCCTCCTTATGCCATGGCCTCTCGGGTTGAGTTTCTGGCCTTTAACATACGGTATTGATAAAGTTGTTGTGGCGCTAGCAGCCATAACCCAAACGGTTTTGGGTATTAGGCGCATAATGGCGGCAAGTGCCCTTTTTTTAAACTCGGGCCTGTCCTGACAGTGCCGCGGTATCAGGACGGGCCCAGATTTTAATCCAGGGAGGGGCCAGTCAGCCATCTGGGCCCTCCCGGCTTCTTTAATACTGGTCGAGAAAAAAAAAACAGAAGGAAAAGGGGAGGGGAGAGGGAAACAGATTTCCTGTGGAAATTAGGAGGCAACTTCGGAAGGCACGATTGGAACCAATGATCGCGTGACGCCTTTACCCATCCCAGACCAGAGTCGCTTTTAACCTGACTTCATGAGGTCTCTTCTTCAGAGATTGACATGGATGTCTAGAACGATAGCGATCTGTCAGAGCTGCTGTCATTGAATCCTTGGCTGCTGACCGTGAGTTTAGGCGGATGCTCCGTCTCGTGGTTTGTCTCCCCCCCACCCCCCCGATGATGCGGGTAAGTCTCGGTCGGCCTACATCATCGGGCCACTCGGCTGCTCTGGATGACGCGTAACATCAGCGCCGGTGTCCACCAGGCTAGTCCTTTGAATCCTTCTACATCCTTTCTATGGCGCAGCTCCAGATATGGACGGAAGCCCCGGTTAAGTGTCCCCACCGCTATACGGTGGTGTAGGCTGCGGCATGTTGGCTGCGTTGGGGCCTGTAGCCTTTATTGGGTCCGCAGCGGGCAGCGCATGGGCAAAGAGAATCAGTTGAGCGCAAATATTCGGCCGGCAGCTTCCAGGGATGTTTGTCCAGACCTGGAGGTGGATGGGTCCTTGGTGCGCGGAGTCGATCACTCCGGGGACGGCGAACAGTCCCTGTTCAGCGGTAGAGGCTCTTTGGCATCTAGCCCAACTGTCCCGGTAGGGATGGGCTCATCATACTATTAGCGATAGCGTTATCCCTCGCTGCGGTGGGGAACTTAAAATGAGATACTGCATGCATGTGAGCGAGATGCCACGAGAGGGAAGTGGCTCTTTGGCAAGGCCTTATACGGTCTGCTCTAGTACTCTCCTCCTTGGTCCTGGGCTTGGGAGACGCCCGATGAGTTTCCCGACGTGGGCAAGTCGCTTCTCCAATGGAAGCCCTTCTGGCAAACGCCAGGCACCGGGTTTTAGGTGGCCCTCTCCTCCTGGGGGAGGACCCTCCTCCATCGGGGCTGCAGGCCTTCTTAATCGGTTGCCTGGCACTCCCTTCGGAAGTGTCCGGGCCCGCCGCGAAAGTTAAAGCCAGCGTCATCCTGAGACTGTCTCCCGCCGGTGGAGAAAGTGCTGCGGCGAGGAGGTTATTAGCTTGGTGGGTTGAGGACCCAATGTCCTGGCAAGCCTTAAGCATGTCGGCCAGTTCGAGGATTTTGTTCAGGCCCGTAGATTGCCCTGCGGCACTCCATGAAAGCGTTCGCCTTCGGGCGGTGGCTTATGGAGCTCGCCAGTTTGGGCCTCCTCGCTATCTACCTGTTCTCTTGAGCCGTTTCCTGGAGCCTGTTCACAAATTCAGCATAAAGATATCGGGGTTTTTGCCGGATGGAGGAGAAACTCTGGGTTCATTGGCCGGTACTGGGGACTTTGATAAACGCCTTATGGTGGGCGATCTTCAGAGGCTTTAATCGTATGGGTGGCCTCTTGCGCGGTGACAATCTGATCGCTGGGATTGGTAAAAAGCATCGGGCTCGCAGTTGAGTTGCGGTGTAGGCGCAGCCAGAGGTGGCTACGTTTGTTGAAGCACTGCTGATGCAACCTACTTTCCCAGACCGACCACAAATTGTGCAGGGCTCCGTGCATAGTAAAGGTGGTCTTCCAGTCAATCTGGGGACCATTAGGTGGTTCCCGCGATGGGTCTCTCCAGCATGCCTTCTCACGTAGGGCGAAGTGAGTACGTCTCCCATTGCTTTTGGCGGAGCTCGGTAAGGATGCAGCTTCAGGGGGCGGTACTCGACAGTCCGCTTAATCCATGCCATCCTCCTTAATGGTATCTGCGGGAGTGGACGGGGCACAATGCAAGAATATCGGCATCGCTCTTTCCGCCAGGGTTTCTTTCTTCTGCAGATCGTGGCTAAGACGTCATGCGAGAGTTTCTGTCCGCGCCATTACGTGGCGTTTCTGACGGAGGTAAGTGGCTTCGGAAAATGAAGGCGGAGCAAGGGGAGGGGGCGGCTGAGCCGCCGGAGAGTTTGGAAATGGGTGAAGGAGCCAAAGCAGAAGGAGGACAGGCGTCCAATTTAGTGGATAGAGAAAATTCCGCTGAGAAATTCGAAGGTGAAAGATCGAAGCGATGGCGGCCTACAGCAAGGGAGCTAGAAAATTCAGCAGGCTGATGGCGACAAAACATTGTCTCCACGCCAGTAGCAGCTTAACGGCGCGCCACGCTGGTATTCCAGCGAAGAGTATACCAGCTGATGTTTTCCCCAGTCCTTAAGACTAAATACCGTCCCTCTGGGTACCATGGACACTCGAGCTTCAATCTCCCTCAACCACTTATGCGCAGCTCCCTTCTAATACGGGGACCCTGCCGTGATTTCGTTAACGCTTCAGTAGTTCATTAACGCAGCTTGTCATAAGCCCTGCTTTTAAAAGCTCCCATATTTCACCGGTGTTCCGTCCGACGAGAGAGTGTCCTTGTAGGACGCCATGGTGTCTCTGGATGCGCCGATCCAGAGGACAGGCGATACCGAAACGGTGGTCCCTGGATGCGCCGTAATCCATTGTGGGACTTCTCGTATCGCGGCCCTTCCCCTGCGTATGACGTAGAGCAGGGTGGAGGTTCTGAGTCCCGGGTTTCGGCAATTGTTTGTAGCTCCACCCACGCCGTCAGCGTAAGAACGAGACGAGACGCGGAG
>NW_025950454.1:0-14504 GCF_021028975.2 Sphaerodactylus townsendi
CTCTTTGTGTCTCTCCTGGGCAGGAGCAGCGCTGGTCAGCGGGGGGTGGGGGGGTGGAGGCTCCAGTTCTCCTCCATGTGGGGGTAGGAGAAGGGCTGGGCAGTTGCATAGACCCCCTTGCTGGCCAGATGCTTGCACAGAAACGGGGCGCAAAACCAGTTCTTGGCCTAGGCTCCATTTTCTGTAGATACCCACTGAAGAAGAAGAGTTTTGGATTTATATTCCCCCCTTTCTCTCCTGCAGGAGACTCAAAGGGGCTGACAATCTCCTTTCCCTTCCCCCCTCACAACAAACACCCTGTGAGGTAGGTGGGGCTGAGAGAGTCCTGAGAGAACTGTGACTAGCCCAAGGTCACCCAGCTGGCGTGTGGGGGAGCGCACAGGCTAATCTGAATTCCCCAGATAAGCCTCCACAGCTCAGGCGGCAGAGCTGGGAATCAAACCCGGTTCCTCCAGATCAGAGTGCACCTGCTCTTAACCTCCTATGCCACTGAGGGGCCGAATAACCGTCAGGAGGCAGCATGGGTTTACACAGGCAGATTTGTCCTTCCTAAGGCACTTACCCTGCTGTGGGGGTGGGGGTGGGGGTGGGGGCGGGGGTGGGATTTGCCAGCAGGCAGCCAGGGCAGCCTGCCAAGACACTCAGACATCAGCACCACCACACTGCCATTGAACCCACTGGCACAGAGGGGGCATATTAGAAGGTGTGCCTCAGAGTATGGTGAACTCTCCCTCTTGGGAAGTTTTTAAACAGAAGCTGGATGGCCATCTATCAAGGGTGCTTTGATTGTGTGTTCCTGCATGGCAGGCGGCTGGACTTGAAGGACCTCGTGGTCTGGGTGACCTTGGGCCAGCTGGGTGACCTTGGGCTAGTCACAGCTTCTCGGAGCTCTCTCAGCCCCACCTACCTCACAGGGTGTTTGTTGTGAGGGGGGAAGGGCAAAGAGATTGTCAGCCCCTTTGAGTCTCCTGCAGGAGAGAAAGGGGGGGGACATAAATCCAAACTCTTCTTCTTCTTCTTCCAACTCTTTGAGTCTATGGTTCTACTCTTGCCTACACCCAACTTTGCAAAGGACCACGCTGTGAATAAACCATTTTAAAGTGGTGAAATTCTTATCCCGAGAGTCAACATGTAACATCAGTTTTCCCAACAAACGTCTCTGCTTTCATCCCCCTTCCCCACCCAACTAAAACCCAACTGACAGAACTCTCCTAAACCAGTCTTTCAAAAACAGAGGTTCTGTTGTTTTCCAAGAAAAAGCTATATGCATTTCTGCCGCAATCAGCGTTGTGATTGTGGCAGAAAGACATATAGCTTTTTCTGGGAGAAGAGATGGGAATCTAGGAGGAGAAATTGTGCGTGGGGGGGGGGGTGTGTATGAACAGGTTCATTGGTACATCCCCAATGCTCCATGCTACTTCTGGTGCAAAACTAGAAGTAACGTAATTGCATCTGGGCAGTGGTGGGATCCAAAAATTTTAGTAACAGGTTCCTATGGTGGTGGGATTCAAACTGTGGCGTAGCGCCAATGGGGCTGGGCGGGGCACGACGGGGGCGGGGCATTCCTGGGCGGGGCTGTGGCAAGGACGCAGCCGCTGCGCCGGTCCTTGGGCGGGAAATGAATGCACGCAGGCACAGGCTGCCACGCACGCCGGTGCACCTCTAGACTGCTCCAAGTTCTGCGTGCTACTGCTGAGAGGAGGGGCGTAACTAAGGCAACAATCATGGGGCAAAATCACCAATTAGTAACCCCCTCTCGGCACACACAAATAAGCAGTAACCTACTCTCGGGAACCTGTGAGAACCTGCTGGATCCCACCTCTACATCTGGGTGACGCTTGAGAGTTCACGCTATGGTTGAACCATAGAGTTTTGGGAGAACGCTACAGCATCAGCTCAGTGGGATGACATCACTTCCGGTTTTGCCCCGGAAGTGACATTCCATGATCCACACCCCAATTTTTCCCCTCTGGCCTGTGGAGCGATGACATAGGGAAACGAGAGGAGATTCTCCCAATACAGCTGGACACCTACCCCCTATCTCCACGGCACATATCTCTTTTTAGCCCTGGTCACTCTTTAACTATATCTTTGACTTTTTTCGTGTCATTTCCATTTCAGCCTCCAGAACTGGGAGCTGTAAATTGCCCGGAAATAATTTCGGAGGGACTTGCTCAGCTGTTTTCCACTACATGGCCCGGAGAGGTTAGGAGGGTGAATTATTCTGATCCCTACACTTGCAAGGGGTCTTTGTAATTTCTCTTCCCTGCCTACAGGTCATATGTGGTTTTATTCACGGGCCAAGTTTTGCTTCGATGTTTCTTTGTTTGCTCTGATGTTTCGTTCAGTCTGTTTTGCGTCGACGTTTTGCATTTTGTTTTGCTTTGTTGTTTCATTTAGTCATTTCCCGATGACCTCCGCTGTGTCTTGAAAAGCCACGTTAATTAGTTTTCAACCAAACTGATTGTAGATGTGTTTTTAATTGGGTCTTGGTAAGTCTTATTAGGATGCAGGTTTTCATGACACACCCTTTTTCAGAAGTGCAGCGTTCTGCAATGTAAATGCTCATTATGATTACCAAAAGAATAGCTTTATTGTGGCATAGATGTTACCAAATTGTTGCATGCGGTTGCACAATGACATTGCTTCTAATAATAATATCCAGCAGGAATTTGCGATCTCTTTTCCAGTTGTGCGGTTTGAGACCATATTTAGACCATATTAGACCATATACAAAATTAGACCATAATTCACATTTAGATCTTCCTCATTTTGAAGAAGAAGAAGGAGGAGGAGGAGGAGGAGGAGGAGGAAGAAGAAGAAGAAGAGTTTGGATTTATATCCCCCCTTTCTCTCCTGCAGGAGACTCAAAGGGGCTGACAATCTCCTTGCCCTTCCCCCCTCACAACAAACACCCTGTGAGGTGGGTGGGGCTGAGAGAGCTCCGAGAAACTGTGACTAGCCCAAGGTCACCCAGCTGGCGTGTGTGGGAGTGCACAGGCTAATCTGAATTCCCCAGATAAGCCTCCACAGCTCAAGTTGGAGGGGCGGGGAATCAAACCCGGTTCCTCCAGATTAGAATGCACCTGCAGATTAGAATGCACCTTTCTCTCCTGTAGGGAGACTCAAGGTGGCTTACAAGCTCCTTTCCCTTCCTCTCCCCACAACAGACACCTCGTGAGGCAGGTGGGACTGAGAGAGTCCTGAGAGAACTATGATTGGCCCAAGGTCACCCAGCAGGAATGTCATAGTGCGGAAACACATCTGGTTCACCAGATAAGCCTCTGCCACTCAGGTGGAGGAGCGGGGAATCAAACCTGGTTCTCCAGATTAGAATCCACTTGCTCTTAACCACGACACAACTCTGGCTCTCGAGTTCAGTCCTTCCTTGTTTTGCCCTTATAAGCAACGTATGTCTCTGCCTAAACAACTGCCATTCTCACCTGTATCAGAGGAATTCGACATGTCATCCTCCATAGCTTTGGTGCAGAACACCTCCTGGAAGTCACCTGCAGGAAGGAGAAAATGACAAGACTGGTAACCTTAAGAACATAAGAACATAAGAACAAGCCAGCTGGATCAGACCAGAGTCCATCTAGTTCAGCTCTCTGCTACTCGCAGTGGCCCACCAGGTGCCTTTGGGAGCTCACGTGCAGGATGTGAAAGCAATGGCCTTAAGAACATAAGAACAAGCCAGCTGGATCAGACCAGAGTCCATCCAGTTCAGCTCTCTGCTACTCGCAGTGGCCCACCAGGTGCCATTGGGAGCTCACATGCAGGATGTGAAAGCAATGGCCTTCTGCTGCTGCTGCTGCTCCCGAGCACCTGGTCTGCTAAGGCATTTGCAATCTCAGATCAAGGCGGATCAAGATTGGTAGCCATAGATCGACTTCTCCTCCATAAATCTGTCCAAGCCTTTTTTAAAGCTATCCAGGTGAGTGGCCATCACCACCTCCTGTGGCCGCATATTCCAAACACCAATCACACGTTGCGTGAAGAAGTGTTTCCTTTGATTAGTCCTAATTCTTCCCCCCAGCATTTTCAATGGATGCTCCTTGAATGGATGCAACCTTTGGAGATGTCCATCTACAGAGCTGTGCAGAAAACACCCTGCTGTAATGGAATCTGGCTGCAGTCAAGGCCCGCCCCTGTGTTCTTCGCCCATGCTCAGAAGAACTGGAAAGAATTCCACTGGTATCTGCGACTGGACAAACATCATGGCTTCCCTTCAGGTGCTCTCTCGTATTTGCCTCTGAGAAATGTCTCCTGCCTCCTTCTGTCCTTAAAACCAGTCCAATGGCAGGAAAAGGACACACAACAACGACACAGCCCTTTCACTGCAGCTAGTTGGCTTTTCAAAATAATCCAGAATAAACCCAGTTTTTTTCCCAGGGGTTTTCACGACTAGAATAACCCACCAGTGTGGCGGATTCTCTGGTGTGTATTCAGCTGAAAAAATACCCCAAAAAGTCTGATGTCATTTTTTTTTCCTGCTCAGATATAACGAATGCACATCCCTAGCAAGGGAGGTTGGGCAAGTTGGGCAAAATGGTAAAGATCACGATTCTTAGCGCATGTACAAAGTGTTTCTTGTGCCTAAAAGCCATTGCCTTTTGAAGGGATGTCATGTTGGTGAGGGAGCAAGCTTGTTTTCTGCTGCTCCAGAGACTAGGACCAGGAGTCATGGGTTCGAGGTGGAGGAAAAGAGATTCCACCGAAAGACCAGGAAAAACTTCCTGACTGTCAGGGCTGTTCGACAGTGGAATGCACTACCTCGGAGGGTGGTGGAGTCTCCTTCTTTGGAGGTTTTTAAATTAAGAAGAAGAAGAAGAAGAAGAAGAAGAAGAAGAAGAAGAAGAAGAAGAAGAAGAAGAAGAAGAAGAAGAAGAAGAAGAAGAAGAAGAAGAAGAAGAAGAAGAGGAGGAGGAGGAGGAGGAGGAGGAGGAGGAGGAGGAGGAGGAGGAGGGGGGGGAGGAGGAGGAGGAGGAGGAGGAGGAGGAGGAGTTGGAATCCCACATAAAGGAAATGCCCGTGTGGCATGGGTTCTGTGGAAACAGTATCTCATATGCTGTTGGATTGTCCTTTTTATGAGATAGGTAGGAAGAAGCACATAATCCCCTTCCTGCATGGAAGTGAAGGCATTACAGATTTTTTTTAAAAAAAAAAAGAAGAGGAGGAGGAGGAGGAGGAGGAGGAGTTTGGATTTATATCCCCCCTTTCTCTCCTGTAGGAGACTCAAAGGGGCTTACAATCTCCTTGCCCTTCCCCCCTCACAACAAACACCCTGCGAGGTAGGTGGGGCTGAGAGAGCTCCAAGAAGCTGTGACTAGCCCAAGGTCACCCAGCTGGCGTGTGTGGGAGTGTACAGGCTAATCTGAATTCCCCAGATAAGCCTCCACAGCTCAGGCGGCAGAGCTGGGAATCAAACCCGGTTCCTCCAGATTAGATACACGAGCTCTTAACCTCCTACACCACTGCTGGATGGCCATCTGTCAGGAGTGTTTTGTGTGTTCCAGCATTGCAGGGGGTTGGACTTGATGGCCCTTGGGAGTACCTTCCGACTCTATGATTCTATTATTCTAGTACAGCCTCCAAAGCAAACGTTTCTCTAGGAGAACTCAGCTCTGTAATCTAGACATCCATTGGAGTTCTGGGAAATATCCACACCTGGAGTCTGGTAACCCTACTCCACACTGGCCCTATCAGCAGCTGGACACTCCAAACGCCCTTCCTATGTCTGCTCTTGGGCCCCTTCTGCACATGCACAGTAATGCCCTTTCAGTCCATTTTCACAATTGTTTGCAAGTGGATTTTGCTATTCCACACAGTAAAATCATAAGAACATAAGAACGAGCCTGCTGGATCAGACCAGAGTCCATCGAGTCCAGCACTCTGCTACTCGCAGTGGCCCACCAGGTGCCTTTGGGAGCTCACATGGAGGATGTGAAAGCAAGGGCCTTCTGCGGCTGCTGCTCCCGATCACCTGGTCTGCTAAGGCATTTAAGAACATAAGAACTAGCCTGCTGGATCAGACCAGAGTCCATCGAGTCCAGCTCTCTGCTACTCGCAGTGGCCCACCAGGTGCCTTTGGGAGTTCACATGGAGGATGTGAACGCAATGGCCTTCTGCGGCTGTTGCTCCCGATCACCTGGCCTGCTAAGGCATTTGCAATCTCAGATCAAGGAGGATCAAGATTGGTAGCCATAAATCGACTTCTCCTCCATAAATCGGTCCAAGCCCCTTTTAAAGCTATCCAGGTTAATGGACATCACCACCTTCTGTGGCAGCATTGTGTGAAGAAATGTTTCCTTTTATGTTACTGACATGCTTCCCCAAAGCTAGGTCTTAGGTTTAATGCTAATAATCTCCCTGAAATAATTACACTATTATCACACTGGGGGCCTGGCAGGGGGAGGTGGAGGGGTGCGGGGAAGAGGGAAGTAAAACTTTCGCTTTCTGAAACCCAATAACCCCACCACCACCAAATAGAAGTAAAAAGGCAGCCAATGAAGGCAATCCTAAGCGAGAATGCTGTGCAAGGGGGGGATAACTTCAGGAAAGCTAAATTGGTGGAGCAGTCATCTGATCTGCGGTTTTTCCTTCACATGTCATCACAGCACTTGACTTCCCACAAAAATGCAACAGGAACAGAAAAATAAAAGCATGGAGAATATTTTGAAATGGACCTCTCTGTCCCACATTTGCCTGTCAGAATGGCCCTAATTCTGACAAGGAGGTGGGGAAGGGATGCTCAGGGCAATAAGGGATGCTCCTCTCCCTTTCCTGCCAGTTGGTCGGGGCCTGGTTTAGCTCAATTCTTTATCGGTGTGAAATGCCTTTTGTCTTTTGTACTTTTGCTTTGATCCTGTGGGAACGGGATTGGCGTCGTGAGCCTCGGGACCTTGCAAGATCTCTCCTCCCCGCCCTGGGCTCCCAGGCACTAAAAGCCCCATCACTCTCTCTCCCAGGGGAGGGGGGCCCTTAACAAACAGTTCACTCCAATCGGGGTGAACTACACCTGCCATGCTCTTGGCTCCTCCCAATGGAAGTCCCTCACCCGGACTGATGCTTTTTAATCCTACCCCCAAAGTTTTAGTTTGGTCCCAAAAGTTACACACCAAGAAAAGCGTGCCAGCCTCCAGTCTCCCAAGCTTTGTGTGGGAGGGGGTACTTGTGGGGTGGTAGATGGTACTTACAGCAAATCAGGTCGACTCAAGAGGACCTCCCTGAAGCTCCGCCCCAGCCGGCAGAACACCTTGTGCCCGGCCAGCCTGGGCAGCGTGACTCCCAGCGCGTTTGCTGGCAGCCGCCTCTGGCTGGGTGAGGGGGGAAGGGGGAGGGGGAGATGATGGCATGAGTGCCCACAGAGACGGGCACCCGTGCCATAGGTTCACCATCACGGTTATAGACCAACCTTATATCTTGACAGAAAAACCACATCGTCTGCATAAAGCAGAATTGGTAACTGGGTGTTCCCCAAACTGGGACAGTGCGTGTGTACTTTCTTGAGAGTGGGTGCTAAGTCATTGAAAAACAAATTGAATAGAACAGGGGTCAAGGCACATCCCTGTTTAACACCTTTTGCAACTGGTATTTTAGGCGTCAGCAAGCCAGTGGGCGTACACTTAATCTGGCAAGTGGTGTTACTGCAAAGGGACTTAATAAGTAGGAGGAGTCTGGTGTCTATATCCATTTTATCTAGTTTGTTCCAAAGCAACTTCCTTTCAACTGAATCGAAAGCCTCTTTCATGTCTAAAAAGGCAGCATAGAGGTTAAACTTTCCTTTTGTACAGTATTTTGAGGATATTAAATGAAGGACCATACAATGGTCTAAAGTAGTCTTGCCTTTTTTAAATCCAACTTGTGCCGGGCCCAAGATCCTATTTTGTTCCACCCACTCAACAAGCCTATTTAGACGATGTTTAGCATATAGCTTCCCAGAAATGGAAAGAAGACTTATAGGCCTATAGTTGGCCGGGGAAGTGCGGTCTCCCTTTTCAAAGATGGGGGTTATGACTGCATTGGTCCAGGAACAGGGGACAATACCTGTTTTGTCAGCTGTGGTGAATAGGGTTGCCAGGATAGGAGGCCACCAATTTATAAAGGTTTTGTAAAGTCCCGGAGGGGCTGCGTCAGGGCCAGGGGGGTTTGTGGAGTTTTTAGTTGTTCGATTAATGACTTTATTTCAGTTGTAGACACTGGTGGCCAAACCGGGGTATTTTCTAAAACAGAGAGATCAGCGGAAGTGTAGTTACCGCTTGCACCCTGAAAAAGATTCTGAAAGTAGGAGAGCCAGGTCTGTGGGTCCACATTAGAAGAAGAAGAAGAAGAAGAAGAAGAAGAAGAAGTAGTAGTAGTAGTAGTAGTAGTAGTAGTAGTAGTAGTAGTAGTAGTAGTAGTAGTAGTAGTAGTAGTAGTAGTAGTAGTAGTAGTTTGGATTTATATCCCCCTTTCTCTCCTGCAGGAGACCCAAGGGCTTACAATCTCCTTGCCCTTCCTCCCTCACAAAAAACACACTGTGAGGTGGGTGGGGCTGAGAGAGCTCCGAGAAGCTGTGACTAGCCCAAGGTCACCCAGCTGGCGTGTGTGGGAGTGCACAGGCTAATCTGAATTCCCCCGATAAGCCTCCACAGCTCAGGCGGCAGAGCTGGGAGGCAAACCCGGTTCCTCCAGATTAGATACACGAGCTCTTAACCTCCTACGCCACTGCTGCTCTTAGACATCAAGTATGCATTGGAGCGCATATCACCTGAAACAATTGTCCAAAATTCCCTGGTGTCATTTCAATCCCTGGCTGCCAGTATTCAGTGGGCAGATTAGCTCCGTTCCTGGTCTTAAAAGAGTAATAGACCTCCCTGATTTGGGATTTCAGGATCCTACAATCCCTGTTAAAAGCTCGTATCTCGATGTCTATTGGTCTGTACTGCACTGGAGTCTAGCTGCTGAGTAGACAGAGCTGTCCTCCAGCTGACCGGGCCCTGCGGGACCTTGGTGAATTCCACAGGGCCTGCAAGACTGAGTTGTTCCGCCGGGCCTTTGGAGTGTCCAGTCGCTGAGTAGGGCGCCCCCCTTTGCACCCTTATTTTTACAACTCCTAGGGAGGAGTCCGGCCGTTCCCTCTTTTGGGGGAGGTTTTTAATGAACTGGGTTATGGGACGCCTGTTATTATTGTTTTGACCGCTGTTTTAATGGATTTTAGTAACTGTGGTCACTATTGTGATCCTTGTTATATCTTGTATGTATATTGATACAATTGTGCACTGCCCAGAGCCCCTTGGGGATGGGGCGGTCTACAAATCTAAACAATAAATAAATAAAATAAAATAAATAAAATCCTCTGCAATAGGGTATCCGGTTGATTAGAAAGTTCAACAGGTGATGTCGTTGAGATCAATTCTGCTCTGAGATTCTTTAGCGCAGGTGAGTCAAGATACTCAGGGGTTTTTGATTCTACCAAGTCACGCCGTATAATTTTGGGGCTCATCTTTGTAAATGAATCACAAACCCTCTGGCCCTTTCCTCACGGGCGGGAAAGAGCGCCCCAGGGACGCTAAAGGCTGCGGGGGCGTGTCCCCTGGCCTCTGTGACAAGCCGGAAGCCGGGAGACAAGGCAGGCGTTCAGGGATCGCCCATTGCGGTGCGGAAAGGCCTCTGTTTTGGTGACTTTAAGGCGATATCTAACGTTAGTGGCGAATGGTCGCTCCATACCTGATGTACAACCTGAAAGTCCTGTACAAGAACAAAACATGACTGGGAAACCATTGCATAGTCTATGATGCTATTTCCCCATAGTGAAAGAAAGGTATACTCTCCAGTATTAATATATTTGGTTAGACCAGTGGTTTTCAACCTTCCTAATGCCGTGACCCTGTAATACAGTTCCTCATGTTGTGGTGACCCCCCAACCCTAACATTTATCCATTTTACAGATGGAGAATACTGATGCAGAGAGTCTTAGGCGACCCCCGTGAAAGGGTCGTTCGACCCCCAAAGGGGTCCCGACCCCCAGGTTGAGAACCACTGGGTTAGACCATTAAGAGGGATCAGGTCAAGTTGGAAGCACAGTTTAACAAGGTTAATGCCAGCAGAGTTAGTTATATTATTGGCTCCCCGTGGAATTCCGAATCATCTTCAAGGTGTGGGTTTTGACCTTTAAGGCCTTACGTGGCCTGGGACCCTCGTACCTTAGAGACCGCATTACCCCATATGCCCCTACTCGGCCTCTGCATTCAGCAGAGGCCAATTTGCTGGTGGTTCCTGACCCCTCAATGATGCAGCTGGCCTCCACACGGGCCAGGGCCTTTACGGCCCTGGCCCCAGCCTGGTGGAACACTCTTCCTCCAGCTGTCCGGGCCCTGTGGGACCTTGGTGAATTCTGCAGGGCCTGCAAGACTGAGTTGTTCTGCCGGGCCTTTGGAGTGTCCAGTCGCTGAGTAGGACGCCCCCCCTTACTCACTTACTTTTTACCACTCTATTTTTGTCTACATCTATGTTACCCTCCTAGGGAGGAGCCCGGCTGTTCCCCCCTTTTGGGGAGGCTTTTTAATAAATTGGGTTATGGGACGCCTGTTGTTATTGTATTGACCGCTGTTTCAATGGGTTTTAGTAAATATAATAATTGTTTATGTGGTCACTTATTGTGATCTCGTGTTGTAAATTGTATATACGTTGACTTGTTGTGCACCGCCCAGAGCCCCTTAGGGATGGGGCGGTATATAAATCTAAACAATAAATAAATAATCTCTTAAGCTTGGGCTACTCACCGGTGTCACAGGCTGAGGTAATTCCAGGATCACTGTGGGATCGCAGGAGAGGACAGCAGGTCGGAGGCAGTCGGAAGGAGACCTCGCTGCTCCGGCGTTGCTGCCGCCCCGGGCCTTTGCGTCCCGGGAGCGAGCTTTTGGCTTTGACTCGCACCTCGGGGTAGCAGGGTCCCATGCTGCGGCCCAGGCCTTCCAGGCGGTGGCAGCTATGGGTCAGAGCGCCACCCACCTCGAGCAGGCCCTCGTAGCCCGCGGTGGGCGTGGAGCAGGAGTAGGAGCGCTCGCCACGGAGACGGGAGCGCGGCACCTCCTCGAACGGGCCTTGGAGGGTGGGGCTTTGCGGATGCAGGCCACACTGCCCACAGTCCACGCTCAGGCAGTAGTCGGCCCGGCTGCGCTGGATAGAACGGAACAGGACGTAATCGACCGAGCGAACGGAGCCTTCGGTCTCCAGCAGGCACGAGTCCTCCGACGGGCTGCTGTCTCCGGGGATGTCTACGATTTCTGACATGACCAGGGAGCCGCTATCCATCGAAACAGCTGCATGGGGGAAGAGAGAAGAGGGAGAGAGATGGGCCAGCTAACAAAGGCCCTTGAGTTACAAATAGGATTGCCAACGCTGGTTGGGAAAAATCCTGGAGATTATCTATCTATCTATCTATCTATCTATCTATATCTATCCTATCTATCTATCTATCTATATCTATCTATCTATCCTATCTATCTATCTATCTATCTATCTATCTATCTATCTATTTTTTTTTATTATTATTATTATTATTATTATTATTATTATTATTATTATTATTATTATTATTATTATTATTATTATTATTATTATTATTATTTGTGTATAACGCTGTAAAGCCTATCCCCGAAGGGCTCCAAGGTGATGAACAACATAAAGTCATACAAAAAACATAAAGAATCATAAAACAGGTGCATTCTACAATGGGGCCCTTGAGGACCCATATACCACCCTCTTCCAAAGATGAGGGAGGGTCCCAATGATGTTAAAGGGGACCCTACTAGCCTTGGTGAGGGCATTATGCAGTGACTATATGGACTCTCCAAAGGCCTGAGTGGAATAGTCCGGTTTTACTGGAACCCTGCTTGGAACTCTCCAAGGTCCCACTTGGAATGAGGATAAACTAGTGGTAATGTAAAAATGTTCCACCAGGCCGGTGCTCAAGAGACTCTTGAAACCCTGTAGCCATTAATGAAGAACCAACTTAGCGTCATCAAGGGGCCAAAGGATCTCCAGTAGATTAATATCTACTGATCGCATGGACGAGCCGTGACATATGGAGTAATGCGGTCCCGAAGTCACGAGAGTCCCAGACATCGTAGGGCCTTAAAGGTCAGCACCCACACCTTAGACATGATTCGAAGATTCGATGATAGGTAACCAATTGCAGAGCGCAGCGCAGGGGAGATGTGTTCTACGAGAGGCACCCCCTATGAGCAACCGGCAGACGCCGCATGGTTGGATGATTTCAGTTTCCGGATCGAAGAGCAAGGGAAGGCCAGCGATGAAGCCGAGTTACAATGGTGATCCAGTCTGGAGGTGGCAGATTGCATGGATCCACGGTAGAAACCGTCCAGTGTTGGAGAGAAAGGGGGCCAGCCGGCGGGCCTGCCGAAGATGGAAAAACGCAAGCCGGGTTATATGGGCCACCTGGAGTCTCCATTGAAAGAGACAGATCCAGGTGGACCACCAGGAATCTGAAACCCGGAGGGGGTCCGGTGCCAATATGGCCCCCTCCCACGCGGCGGCTGGAAATCCCCAATCCTACCCTTACGGCCAAGCCAAAGGATCTCCGTCTTGGAATTGGATTAAGTTTTAACCTGCTCTGTTAGCAACCAATGGCGGCCGCCTCCAAACATTGCTGCTTAGAGCTGCAGGGGCGAAAGCGGCAGCTCCCCCCTCCATCAACAGAATGAAGCTAAGGTATCATCAGCGTACTGATGGCAGAATCAGCCCCAAAGCTCCGGCTACCAGCTGAGCAAAGCGATTAGCATATAGATCATTAAATAACAATTAGGGACAGAAATTGCCCCCTGAGGCACACCGCAATGTAAAGGCACCTCCGGGAAGCTTTATCCCCACACCACTTACTTGCTGACTACGCCTTCCTTTAAGAGGGCGAAGGCAATCCACTGAAGGGCAGTGCCCCGAACCCCGGCAGGCGGTGACGAGGTAGGTCAAAAGGTCATGATACGACCATATCAAACGCTGCGGTAGAGATCTAACAGCACCAGCAGCGCCCGATCCATTTCAGTCTGGCTGCATACGGAGCTTATCTGTGACAGCGATGGCGAGAACCGTCTCCGTCCCATACCCAGCCGCGGAAGCCAGACTGCAGAAGGGATCGAGAAGGCCGATGCCAATGTCATCCAGAAAGCCCTGAAGCTGCTCCAGCACCACTCTCTCAATTACCTTCCCCAGAAGCGAAAGATTCGAGGCAGAGTGGTAATTGGCGAGATCTCCAGGATCTAAGGATGGTCTTTTCAAGAGTGAGTGGGATACCGCATCCTTCAGCCAATCTGGAAAGACTCCTTGCTCCAGGGAGTCAGTGATGATCTTCAGCAGATGGGGTGGTAGCTCCTCCCGGTACGTTGAAATCCAGCCAGGAAGGGCACGGATCAGGAAGAGGGACAGGTAGTAGGTCTAGCAGCTGGCCAGGGCCCTGTCAGCGAAGTGACTTCAGAAGGCAAGGAAAGCTGGGGCCAGAGCTAGGGCCTGAAGGTGGCAAGGGAGCCTCGAAGTTAGGCTCATTTATGTAGATCCAAAGATTGGCGGAAGGTCACAGAAGGGCGTGACTTTATCTGCGAAAAAGCTCATAAAAGCCTCACGGCTAACAGCTGATCCATGGTTGTAGAGACCCTCTGATAAGAAGGTCAAAGATCGAATTATCCTGAATAATTGTATGCCGGGCGAGAGCTGGCAGATCACGAGAGAGGAGGAGGAAAAGGCCCTCTTATCATGCATCGTAAATACATCATAGAGCTTTGTGGCGTCCTATAGGATATTGGCGCGAAACATTCGCCACGAGATTTCCTCCGCAGCTCGCTCTAGGCGTCGGAAAGCTTGCGTTTCATGTGGCGAAGCTCCTCCATTATACCACCGGAGCCTGCAGCGAAGCCCGAGAGCAGAGGACGCCGGAGAACAACAGTCTCGATGGCATCAGAGAGGCGGGGAGTTCCAATCCATCCACCTGCTCATGAGAGTGGCTGCGGCGGCAGAGTTCAAGGGTCCACTTAGAGGCGATTCAGGAAACCAGATTGGATCCATAGAGTCTCAGCGGTAAAATCGGCCAATCGCCTGGAACCAGAGGTAAAGGCGTGGCATGTCCAGCCGCGGCTTCAGGGGCATAGTGGTCGGACCATGGCACTCTGTCTATAGAGGATACGACCAAGACAACCCCCGACCCCAAGACCGATCAAAAGCGTGTGACCGGCCTCATGCGTAGGGCCAGAATTTATTAAAGAGAGGCCCAGGTGTAGCCATGGATGACACCAGGTCCGCAGCCGCCATACAAGAGCCAATTAATAGGCATGGGTCGTTAAAGGATCACCCAAGACAATAGAAGTCACGAGAGCACTTAGCCCGATGACCCACCACCTCCAACAACATGAGATGCAAACCACCAGTGCGCTAAGTGACGGAAGTGCACCGGTCTATCTGTCTATCTATCTGTCTGTCTATCTGTCTGTCTGTCTGTCTGTCTGTCTGTCTGT
>NW_025950455.1:0-14494 GCF_021028975.2 Sphaerodactylus townsendi
TCCTCCCTGCTATTGCCGGTTGTGCAGGCAGTTGGGACTTCAGGTGGTGGCATAAGTCCATTAAGCTCAATGGGGACTTCCTGGAGGTGGGGAGGGGTTTTTTTGCCTTTTAAGCCTCTCCATGCCACTGGGAACCCTCCTCAGGAGCAGTGTGGCCATGGCCTGGCACCTGCCCAATGGATGGCCCTGAAAGTGAACTTGGCCATTTTGGCCAGCTCCAATATGGAGTACTGTATTCAGTTCTGGTCGCCACATCTCAAAAAGGATATTGAAGAGATAGAAAAAGTGCAGAGAAGGGCAACGAGGATGATTGAAGGATTGGAGCACCTTCCGTATGAGGAGAGGCTGCAGCGTTTGGGACTCTTTAGTTTGGAGAGGAGACGGCTGAGGGGGGATATGATTGAAGTCTATAAAATTATGCATGGGGTAGAAAATGTTGACAGAGAGAAATTTTTCTCTCTTTCTCACAATACTAGAACCAGGGGGCATACACTGAAAATGCTGGGGGGAAGAATTAGGACTAATAAAAGGAAACCCCTTCACACAACATGTGATTGGTGTTTGGAATATGCTGCCACAGGAGGTGGTGATGGCCACTAACCTGGATAGCTTTAAAAAGGGCTTGGACAGATTTATGGAGGAGAAGTTGATCTTGGCTACCAATCTTGATCCTCCTTGATCTCAGATTGCAAATGCCTTAGCAGACCAGGTGCTCAGGAGCAGCAGCAGCAGCAGCAGAAGGCCATTGCTTTCACATCCTGCACGTGAGCTCTCAAAGGCACCTGGTGGGCCACTGCGAGTAGCAGAGTGCTGGATTAGATGGACTCTGGTCTGATCCAGCAGGCTAGTTCTTATGTTCTTCTTATGTTCTTATGTTGACCCATCATTCTTCAATTGCAGGTATAGTTGGAGTATTATATTTCTACATATATAGTATTCTTGCTTCTTCTGTCATGTATAAAAACAAAGTTCCATGTTTTCTTTCCAAAGATCTGTTCATAAGCTCCAGCAGATAAGCCTCAGGTTTCTTTTGCACGTTAGTCTTTACAGTCTTTTGTATTATTGAATTATTGACCAAAATTCTTTAGCTTTCCCATAAGTCTACCATAAGTGACAAAAAGTCCCCTCTTGGCGTTCACATTTCCAACTCTTATTTGAAATATTTTTTACATCCTTGTGTTTTGTCTAGAGTCACATACCATCTATACATCATTTTGTAACAGCTCTCTTTCAAGTTAGAACTTAGCATATATTTAAACCCCTTTGCTCCCATTGGATATTATATACAAAATTAGAATCCCATTTTTATCATGCATTCTTTATCATGCCAAAAAAACTGTGTGTGTGTGTGTGTGTGTGTGTGTTTATGTGTGCGTCTCCTGCTCTGCTTGTAGCTGCCACCCCACATTTCAGGAAATACTTTCATGCCCAGCCAAAGAATAAAGGCAGGCTGAAAGAGGCATCACTGCTTGTGATGCTAGACTAGGAAACCTAGATTCAAGTCTCTGCCTGCTATTAAATATAAATGGATAACCTTGGAGCAAACAGCAAAACTAACTTCACAGGGTTTTTGTAAGCATAAGCTAGAGAAAGGGAGAGTTGTGTATGCCATTCTGAGCTTTCTGGAGGAAGGATGGGTTTTTTAAAAATGCTAAAATAAATAAATGTATTTATTCACTGAGACTCAAGCTGGATTACATGGTATAAAATAATGCAATCAAATTTCATAGAAACATAGAGCTGGAAGGGACCTCAGGGGTCATCTAGTCCAATGATAGCATGAAATATTTAATAAATAGTTCAGCAGAATGAAAATTAGACTACAAAAATTAGAAACACTACATTGAACAATGCGGATAACGGAATTACAGAATTAGAACACAACGCAGAATATGTTCCATAAACAGACAATCAGCACCATAAACAGTGGCATGCCTATTACCTTTATGAAAGCGCCATTTATACTATAGCCAGTGGTAGGATTCAAATAATTTAACAACTGGTTGTTTACAAGCACCATTTTAACAACCGCTTCTGCCCAAGTGGTGCGAACTTGCTGAATCCCACCTCTGACTATAGCCAAAGGATTCCCATCCTTTTAAAATTTACCAGCAGCTTCAAAATTCTGATATAGGGTTGTGGGTATGACCACAAAACAGCTATCACATGAAATGGCGTCAGCCACAAAATGGTTGCCACAGGAGGCGGAGACAGCCACAAAATGTCAGGGATTGAATTTATGCATAACTCCAGTCGTAATTCTTCATCGTGTCAGGCAGAGGTTCTGATTCACAGGATGCTTTTAAAAATGAATATATTATTTATAAATATTTTGCTGCAGACACGCAGCTTTACTTTCAGGAACACAGAGAAAATTCACATAGTGTTGTGGCGGCAGCTACTGCCACAGCATCTTTTTAAAAATCTCCACAGCCAATCATCTCTCTAATGCCCCATCCGAAGCTCTGCTGAATTAAAAGCCCCATCGGTCCCCGCACACTTTCCAGAATCCCTTGGCGGTCAGTATGAAATGGGTCAATGGGTGCCACATTGGAAATCCCTGGCATAGCCCTATTTCCTGTGCAAAAAAATGCCTTCCTGAACAGTTACTTTACATAGTCTGCAGAGTTAAAGAAACGTGGGAATTCTTGTGATTTCCACAGGCAGTCTATTCGACGAGGTAGGGGCCACAAAAGAGAACGCAAGTACACGGGCAGCTACAGCAACCTTTGCAGTGTTGAAAATTCAGAAGGCTTTGTACAGCAAGAGAGGTAGTCCTGCAGATATCCAGTTGAAGGCCATGTAGGGCTTTGTATGTGAAAACAAATATCTTGAACTGAATTCAATGTCTGGTAGATAACCAATGGATTGACTTCAAAATGGGTATTATATGCCTACTCCACCTAGCTTCAATAGCAACCAACTGGTAAGATAAGGTGATCAGATGGTCACCTTTGTAAACCGGAACGGGTGGGTGGGTAGGCGGCCGGCCGCACATGCGCACGTGCGCAGCCGCAGGAGCACACTGCCTTGTGGGGCGCTCCCGTTTCCCGCCCTGTGACAGGGCGGGAAATGGGAGCGCCCCAGAAGGTGTGCTCCTGCGGCCGCGTGCACATGTGTGCACAGCCGCAGGAGCGCACTGCCTTGTGGGGCGCTCCTGTTTCCTGCCCTGTCACAGGGCAGGAAACGGGAGTGCCCCACAAGGCCGTGCACTCCTGTGGCCGCGTGCGCAGAAAGCTGCCGCACTGCCTTGCGCCCCAAAAGGCAGTGCGGCAGCCTTCCAAAAATCGGGACACTTGTAAAAACCCGCGGGACGCGGGACAAATTGTTTTAAGGCGGGACTGTCCCGCCAAAAGCGGGACGTCTGGTCAACCTACTCTAAGATGACTCCAAGGGCAGATCCACATAAACTGTTACAATAGTCTGGCCTTGTGGGTCACTGTGGCATGGATCCATCATGTTTTTGAACAGAAGTGACCATGGAACAAAATAAATGTATTGACAATATAGAAAATGATGTTCCACTCAAAGTACTTTCAGTTCTTTAACAGTTGCCTGTCTCCAGTCTAGGAATAGCTAGGAGAATGAGGCGACTGTAGCTCTTAAAAACTGTACAAGTTTCTCAGCTATGGGATTGTTGTTAGAAAATTGGGTATGTGCTTTGTTATAAATACTCTCAGTCACCCGCTCTATCACGCTTTCAAGAGACTCTCTGCAACCTGCCCTATCAGGTTCAGGAGAACAAATCATCGAACCCAGTCGTCAGAATTCAAAGCAACTTTATTAATAAAGGGAGCAGAGCAGGTGGTGTTTACTGTTCTACTCAAAGCGGCACAGTGATTACAGCAGTTTATATTATCTCCAGTGATGCAATGGTCCTGCTCCCTCTTTCCATTTGCCGAGGAAATCAGGAGGTATAACTTTCCAGAATACTTATTACATATCATAAACCCCTACCCCACATGCAGCAAGCCCCCTCCCCACTTACATACATCCCATGATCACTATCAATGCCCCCTATTCATACTGAAGCGTGAAAGTTAATATGCATTAGCTAATTACGCATGCTTCCTTTACGTGACCTCCTGCCCTCTGTTTGTGGTTTATGTCTAATCAGCTTTGTGAGTTTCGTTATAACCCACACACTGGTTTTTAGTCTATTCACTCCCTTTTTATCATATGTTTTTATCTTGCGGTTGGGTCTTTCCACCCCATAAACTCTAAACAAACATTAGTCTGTTAAAAACCTCTAACTCTTTTACAACAGCTTTCATATTTCCAGCTGTGCATAATCCACAATATTACTAATTACTAATTAATTAATTAATTAATTAATTCGATTTGATAGACCGCTCTATCCCCGAAGGGCTCAGAGCAGTGTATAAATTAAACAAAAGGTAACAAATAACAGTATACAAACAAATCGAATAACATCATTAAAATCCATTAAAATATGATGTTCTTACTGTGCTAGAATGGGGTGCAGCACCCTAAAGGTTCACTCTTTCATTAACCTCCCCCCCAATTTTCTCATTCTTAAGGCTGTGATGGTAAACTTGAAGGCAGGTGAAGTCTAAGAAGGCACAGGTGGTAGTGCTATGGTCTAAGGCTCATTCCGCACATGCAGAATAATGCACTTTGAAACTGCTTTCAGTGCTCTTTGAAGCTGTGTGGAATGGCAAAATCCACTTGCAAACAGTTGTGAAAGTGGTTTGAAAACGCATTCTTTTGCGTGTGCGGAAGGGGCCTTTGTGTGCATAAATCAGTCTATTGCATAAATCTGTCCTATTTCGAAGGTCAGGCAAATTAATTAGAATTTGATTATGTTTGATTTTGCTTCACTAAATTGGTAGCTTGAGTACTTGCTCTGAGCTTCGTGTTGAGCGGGAGAAAAGCAGAACAGAAATATTTTAAAGGCATTCATAAAACACAAATATTTTAAACACATTCATAAAATGCATCAAAATACATATCTAGAGGAAAGCAAAGATATGCCAGTCTGTCTCAATCACAACGATAACTCTAGCCACTAGGAGACACAGATTGTCCCTACAGAAAGACAGGGACATTTTAAAGATTGGGCCAAAAACGTGTTTGGCAGAGTCATTCATACTTTGTTATCCTGCCAAATGTCTCCCATCCACTGTTGTTAAAATCTAGCCTATTTGTTTGTTAATTTCAATGAACATGCAGGGAGAAAACTCATAAATTGTTCGACTGAGGAGCCAAACTCGGCAGGCGCTGGGAATAAATAATAGCCAATAACAATGCTGCCGCCTGTTTTTGAGTAGCACCTGCACACTGATACCAACTGTCTAATAATAAGGCTGGCTCCTCTTCCAAACCCATTCCAAGCTATCCAGAGGAAGGCCACTGTATTTTGCAGATCTGAAAGCCCTGAACCAGACAACTGCACAAATTGCCTGATGGTAAAAGTCTGCCTAATGACCCCCTGGCAGGAAAGAATTAGCGCCTTACAAATGTATGTGTGTAAAGTGTCAGGCGGGAGCCTAGCATCGGGAGAGGGAGCACCAGGAGGGGCAGAGGTTGAGTAGGCTGATGCTCAACTAGTTTCACTTCGCCTAGGCAACCAAGTAGAGGCCCCTGGGGCCAGGTGCCGGTATCAGTCTCCTGGCCTTGAGTCTGTTTTGCATTCCTTTCCTCTGTGCTTTCTGAAGTATGGGATAGAGAGCGGGAAAAGGAAGGAGGGGAAGAGAACAGGGGTTGATATATTGGAGGTGTTTGGTTGCATCATTAGAACTTTTTTCCTCTGGCCAACTGATGTCTGCCAATAAAGACTTCTAAACCATTAAGTTACAAAATCTGATCTGAGTTACAGATCCGGGGCTTGACAAAAAGGCTGTTAAGTTGCAGATCACTTATGGCAACCCAGCAAGGTTCTCAAGACAACAGACTAATAGAAGTGTTTTGCCATTGCCTGCCTCTGCGTAGTGATCCTGGTATTCCTTGGTCCAAACAGAGGCATTGCTGACCTCTAATTCCATAGACAGAGATTGGACTTCCTTTGTCATTTTTATTGGCCTGACACCTGGGAAGGAAGTGAAACTTTTTGCAAGCAATGGAGAAATTAAAAGCATTGAGTAAATCCTTCGATAAAATTTACATACCTTGTATTCTGAGCTTTGTCCATACCCCAAGTCCCAATTTCCACATATTCTGAGACAGAATAATCCCTCTGCCCCCCAAAAACATTTTTTTTAGTAGCAGAAGACATCAGATTGTCAGGAGGGTTAAATCGTTTAAAAATGCTTCACTGGATCAGTAGTTTCTGTATAAAGAAACCTCATGGAGTATTCCCCTCCCATCTATTATATAGCCAGGCTGGGGTAAAGAAGCACCAGCAAAGCCAAATTCAGTATATTTCTCTGGTTGTTAATTTGTACTCTGGGTGTTTTTTTGATGACAGAAAGAACACTGTTAAGCGGTAAGTTGCTTTTCTATAATTAGTGTGTGGAAGGATAATGGTTAAGGCTTAGGAGTGATCTTAGATTGAGAGGGATAACACAAAACAACCATATTGTTAATATAGCAACCGTAAGGACACCATGAAATAACTGTGAAGTGAATGTAAGAAGGAACATCAAAGCAGGCAAAGTAATGCCTGTAGCAGACCAGGAACACTACTGCTCAAAACAGTCTCCAGAGCAACAGAAACCAAAACAGAGAACAGTAAGAAATATAGAGAGAGATGCCAGTTAATATTTACATATTATTTTCTCAAACTGAAAAATCTGAGGCAGCAATTCTGAATACCGCCAGGCTCCTTAAATCCTTCTCACTATAATGAGTTTTTAAATCCTGACACTGCACGCTGGGTTGCAATCAAAATCAATTTGTTTGTGGCCACAAGTCTTGATTGTATGGATTTAGTCCAAGGCCTTTTTTTTTTTTTGGTTTTTCTTTCACGATAAGTTTATCTCAGGAGGCTTCCAGGCAAGACGTCAAGAATTCAGGTTTTTTTGCTTGTGAGAAGAAGCATAAAACTTCTCTAAAAAAAAGAAAACTTCACAGGGGGTGTGGGAATTAAAGAATAATTGATTCTATTTAAAAATCCATATACAGGACGTTAGCTCTGGGCAGCTTTGGACTTGGCTTTCTCTGGGATATTTCAAACCCCTTAAATGTTCAGCTTTCATTTTTTTAAAATTAGTTTTTAACAGTGCAATTCAGATCCCGGGGGCAGCGGGGAGGGTGTTGCTTGCGCACTGGCCCACCACATCCAGAGGGCTTTCAGGTGGCGCAGGGAGGCAGAAGAAACAAAAAACCTACCTGAAATCCCTCCATAGGGGAAAACAATATTATACCACCCTTTGGGGTCTCTCCTCCGCACCGCCGGCCTTCCTGGGGTGAAAGCCCCTGGGCCACCCCCCAGTTGAGTAGGCCTACAAGTTAGGGTGATGCAACTCTGGAAACAAGTAGCTAGAGGTGAGTTGGACACTGTGCGGCTTCACACACCCACCCAACTCCATGTTTGTCCTCCAGTTGGCATAAATGCTACTTACATCAGCCAAGAGGGCAAACAGGTCGGTGTGAGCCCATGCTGTCTCCAGTAGCCGTTCCCTCTCCCTCCTAGATTAGGCTGTAAGTCTTTTATTGATGGAGATCATAAAGGGAAATGTGGATATTTTCTCTCATTACACAGTAAGAAATTTGCACTTCCTTTGCGTTTTCATTAATGGAGGCAAACATCCCTGGATTTCAATTTTATTTAACTGAAAAGGACTACGCAAATAAAAATATTTTAAATGTTTTGCATGGCTTTATGATGGTTGAACAGCACTCCAGCTTCTTATTTATCTCCCGATAGTGTTTGTGCCCCGTTTCTAAAAGATATTATGGAAAGATTTTATGGAAAAGCGACATGATTTCCATTTACCCCTAATTATACAAGTCAACAATGCCCATTCAATCTTTTCTGGAGAAAAGGCAGAATTATAAATATACCTGTGGATAGAGATTAGTTAGTCAATAATATCTTCCCAAACTTTGTAGGCTTTTAAGAAGGATACTATATTATAGCATATTGGTTCATTTCTACTTGTAAAGACAAATGTAACTTTTTGTTTTGAAAAACTTTAAAAGTTAAAGCCATTTGATGTCAACATTTTGAACATTCACAGGTTTTTAAACCACCTTGCTGTTCTACAGCTTCACATACTTGATCCCCCCCCTCCCCCCCCGGGAAATGCAAAATGGACCGTACAGACAATAAGCTTGCAAGGTTTTAGTTTTTGTGGTAAAATCTGCTTAATTGAAATCTAAGGCCGTTTCCGCACGGAGGCGGAAGCGGCTAGGTCGGCGCATTTCGCGCCGACCCGACGACGCTGGGACCGTCCGCATGGACGGTCCTGGAAAGAGCCGGGACGCCGGCGCCGCGGAGCGCTGGCGCCCGGCCGACCCGGCGTGTCCCCGGGCCTCCGGCACGTCGCCGAGGCCTGGGGACACGCCCCCCGGCCCTGCGCGCCTGCTCCAGCGGCGCAGGGCAGGGGGGCGTGTCCCCAGGCCTCGGCGACGCGCCGGAGGCCTGGGGACAAGGTAAGTGCCGGGAGGGAGTGGGGGGGGGAGGCGTCTTGAAGCCGCTGCCGTTCGCTCAGCAGCGGCTTCAAGGCGGCGTTTCCCCAACAAGTGCGCTTCCGAGCGCACTGGGGAAACACCGGCTTCGCGGCTGTCGGGCGGTGCGAGGGCGGCGCGGCTGCGATGCAGCTGCGCCCCCTGTGCGAATGGCGGCCTGGAGACGGCGTTTTTGCCGTCTCCAGGCCGCCATTAAATGCCCGTGCGGAAACAGCCTAACATTCTTTCCCTCTGTAAGCTGGCTCACTCGTACATTTTATTACCAGTTCACTTGCAAATGGGTATGGGCCACTGCAGATAATAATCTATGGCAATCCCAGGGCATGTCACATTTATTATCTCATTAAGATTTATATCAACCCTCCAAGGTGGGTCATATTATTATCCGCATATTGCAGATGAGGTCAGTGTTCCATGTATTGCCCAAGGTCTCCCAATTTTGTCAAACCTCCTAGTGATTTTTGGAAATTTGCAACTGGGCAGTGGATGCCTCCTAGAATGGCTGTTTTGGGACATTCGACCAGCCACACAGGTCAGGCCAATCACACAATGTTGGGAGGTTCCAAGTAAGGTTGCCAGCTCTGAGTTGGGAAATACCTGGAGATTTTAAGAGGTGACGCCAGAGGTAGGAAGGGTTGGGAGGGTGGATTTCAGTGGCCCATACCCATTCCAAAACAGACATATTATCTAGGTCAGTGTTTCCCAACCTTTTTGAGGTCAGGGTACCTCATATCTCACGGTACCCCTGCCACCACCCTCCATCTTCCCCTCCCATTGCCCCTGCTTGCCACACACCCCACCTTCCCCTCCCAGGGTGAAGGGAAGCACTGGGGGGTGGCTTCTGACCTTGTGGCAGGCCCTGCCCCAAGGCCAGCTCCATGTCCTTGCTGGCGCCGGTGGGAGACACCACAAAAATGAGGGGGAGGGGTGGTAGTGTTGCCACGGTACCCCTGGGACATGCTCACGGCACCCCAGGGTACCACGGTACCTTGGTTGAGAATGGCTGCTCTAGGTGAACTGATCTCTGTTGCCTGACAATCAGTTATAATAGAGGGAGATCTCCAGCCACTACCTGGAGGATGGCAATGCTAGTTCCAAGCCAAGTGTCCTCCTATGATGAAGGCAGCTGTTTCTGAATGAGTGCTCTTCTGAAGTACTTCTGTTCCAATGAGATGTTGAGAAGCCAGGATAGGATCTTTGTTCTGAGGGAAAGATGCTCTGCTGAAGAAGGGAGTTGATGCCAGAAGGCAGAGCATCTTTGGTGGGCTTCAAGGTGCCTATGGACTCCATGTTGGGGATCAGTAACAAACATAAGAGAATGTATGGCAAAACCAACTTCTGAAACAAGGCCCTCCTGGACCACAGTGTAGTTCATCTGCTCTGCCACATCAAATATAGAACTTCCATATTTCATAACATCACCAGAAAAAGAGGAGGTTGAGAGGGGGACATGATTCCTCTAAGAGACCTGTTCCTAGCAGAGCAAAGCACTTGGAATAATGGGTTTAAGTTTTTGGTGAGAAGGTACCAGATGGATATTAGGAAAAAATATATAGTTAGAGTAGTTCTGCAGTGGTATTGGCTGATCCTGCATTGACCATGGTGTTGGACTTGATGGCCTCTATGACCCCTTCCAACTCTACGATTCTATGATTCTAAAACCATCACCTTCTGTGATGGCATCCATTCAATTAATTGAATTTCAAGGCATCAGTTCTATAGAAATCAAATTATGTACAGATCAGTCACAAGGCAAGATCACTCATGAACAAAGCATGGTCAAGCCATTTCAGAATGATAATAAGGTTGATACCTATTGTCCTCCAAAGGCGAATTACAGAACTGGTGGATAACATTGTAATGAGCTGCGGAATGAAACTGTTTTACATGCTGCTCCATTCTTCAGACCTCTGAGGTTCTCTGAGAGAACACAAAAATGTTGCTGGCAGGCCAAGTGGAACCAGCCAGCACCAGAAGCTGAATTGTTTACAAAGCTCAACCCCCACTACTCTTTTAAAACCTACTTCCCTTCCTTAAAACCTGTTGCTTTTTAAAAAGAAAAATATTTTGTTGATTCAAGTTTATTCCTGAGTACGGCATCTGAATGTGTAATTTTTAATGTGGATTCCTCATTGCTCATACCGAAAAGATGCTCAGTTCTAACTGAAATAGTATATCAGTTTGAGAATTTTTAAAAAAAGACTCCTTAGAAGTTGAATGAAGTGATTAGGAATTGTTTAACAATCCAAAGGTTCTTCTCAGAGCTTGAATCTTTTAAAAGGATTGTAAAGGCTAAAGTCGTCGTTAGTTTCCCTTTCTTATTTAAGAAGCAGGGCTAAGGACGTTGCTTATTTTAAAGTATTATTTCCTCTACAGCTCTTCAGCAGTGCCAAGTCTAGCCGGTAGAATGTTCCGGGCCCTCGTTCCAGGCCCTCGTTCGCTCCGTTGCCTTTCCTTCCCTCATTTCCCATTCAGTTTGCAACACATTTGGCACCTAATCTTTATGAATTTCATTCCCCATATTACATCTAAGATTGACCCTAGATCCAGGAGCAGACTGGAAGGCAAAAATGGAGGGTACCAGTGGTAGGATTCAGCAGATTCACATCACTTTGGCGGTACCAGTTGCTAAAATTGTGCTTGTGAACAACCAGTTGTTAAATTATTTGAATCCCACACCTGGAACCGGTTGTCGAATTATTTAAATCTTACCACTGGAGGGTACTGCCTCAGCCCACCCCTAGCCCTGCCTGTTGAGGTCTGGCTTGCAGTGGTGGCAGCTCCTGCCCCCCTCACACAGGTTGGTCTTGTGTAAGGTGTGTCTTGCCTCACTCAGGGTTGGGGTGGTCTGTGCCCACCATCAACGCACTGGGACTTCCCGCAGTGTCGTAATGGTCAGTCTGTCCCAATCTTGAACAAATGGTAAGAAATGTCTTCGTAGGCTGTCCCCTTCAGTTTGTCCTAAATCCTTTAGTTTTTAAAAATTATATTAGCAGCTCATTTCACAATTTGGATTTCGGATCCCACTTAAAATAGATCAAATGGCCCTTATCTTTACCATCTCCAGAATCCAAATCAATGTAGAGTCATCTCTTTGGCTACGTGCAATGTTAATGCCATCTGCAATTTGTTATGGAAGATACCAAAATGTAGCTTATTCAGAAAGGCATTGCCCTAGTAAGACGGTCCTCATTTAAATTATTCAGCATGCTGTACTTTATTCTCCTGTCTATCTTTGAGATCAGAGTGAAGTATATAAGCCCTAATATAATACATAAGACAGGACTTCCCGATTCTGTTGATATTTCTTTTGAACAATTTCAATTCTGAATTAAGCGAGAGGGTAACCACAATTCTTCAAAAAGCCACAAAGCTGCGTCATGCTGAGAATGGAAAATAAATTGGGATATTTTTAAATTTGTTTCTGTAAAAAGAGGCCATTCTTACTTTGTTCTTAACTTTGAATTTCAGAATTTCACAATGTATTATGCTCTGTGTCTTTATGCCAATAAAGGCCTGTAATGTGGCAGGGTAGGGTAATTTGGATTGCTTCCACATGGAGGTCTTTCTCATCCTCCTCTCCCCCACCGCTGCAATGAGTCTTTGAGGGTTTTCTGCATATTATTATCATCATCTATTTGTCCTTCTTCTGGGTTGTCTTTGGTATTGTCACCGGCTTTCTCAAACTTGCTTTGGTACGATTTTTCCTTCAAAGACTGTGCCCAAAGATGATTCGGAAAAAAACGTGTGTGGCAATGGGGGGAGGGAACTGCAGATTTCTTCAGGTCTCTGGTACCAGTTCTCCTTCTGTGTGCCATTCCCCACCCCCCACCGCATACACACGTATATACACACACTGGTTGGTTTCCTGGCAGCTTTTAAACATTATTGGTAGTGCAGTCACTACAGTGTGAAAAGGCTTGATGATGAACTGATAAAAAAGTCACCAAAGGAGAGAGAACGCCCACTTTGGAGTTTTGTGGGGTTTCCGGACTATATGATCGTATTCCAGTAGCATTTTCTCCTGATGTTTTGCCTGTATCTGTGGCTGGCATCTTCAGAAGAGGCCAGCCACAGATGCAGGTGAAACATCAGGAGAAAATGCTACTGGAACACAGCCATGCAGCCCGGAAACCCCACAATACTCCAGTGATTCCGGCCATGAAAGCCTTTGACAAGGACCATTTTCAGCCTTCATAACTGATCGAAAACGCTTTTTGCTTTTGCCGATTCCAGTCTAGAAAATTTCGGGAGATTTTGGGGCAGTGCCTGTGGTGAGGCGAATCAGGGAGGGATTTCTCCTCAGATCTATGTTGTACCAAGATTCTGCCCTCAGAAGCTGGTGTTTCTTCAGGGGAACAGATCCCTGTAGTCTGTATACCCGATGTAATTTCAGGAGAATTCCAGGCCCCACCTGGAGGTTGGTAACGCTAAGCAGCAATGAGCCAACCTTAGAATCCCCCCTAACCCCATGCAGAAGTAACCTTGGCAACACAATCTGCACGCATGAGTTATCCCTCATGCTAAATTTGCACACTCAGATTTGTATATCTCTACTTGCACCTTTGGTTTCCACTAAGCACCTGCGACAGACTCCCCACACCCCGCAGCCCCCAACACCCAGGCAGTCTCCTTGGTTGTCTGCCACTAAATCCACCTCTGACTGCCCTACTACTTAATGTCTTCTTCATGACCTTGTCATTCAGTGCCTTCACAAGAGAAAGGCAGCTGTACCACCAAGGAAGAGGAGTATCATTAGGATCCAAGCCATCTGCTGGCAACATTTTCAGAGATGATGTCATGGGTAAAAGCGCCTTCTGCCAAATATTTGGGGTGGGGGGTGGGGTGTAGGAGAGAGAGAGAGAGCATGTTATCCTCCAGTGCTTGAAAAGGACTTTGAGGAACACTGCTGCCCCCCCTCCCCAATATTTAAATTCAGTTGCATTAATTATAGGACTGGAAATGCCTTCCGCCCATACTTCTAAAAAAATGCAACAGCCTATATATAAAAAATCAACCCAAAATCTGCTGGAGGAAAGGATGGCAGATATGAAGGGTAACGGAAAGGAAATGGTGCAGGTTGAAGGCGGGCAGGTGCGGAAATGTACACCCACCTGTCCACACATCCGAGCCTCAGCTTTTGAGTATGACCTTCCCAGAAACGTTTCTTGAAAGAAAGTTTTGGAAGCCTTGTGGTGGAGCTGGAAAAACTCCAGGTGTTCAACAGCTTGCTAATGTTGTGTAGAAGCCCATTAAAAACCCTCACAGCAGACTGGGTGGAGTGGTAGTAGAATGTGGAGCAAGAGCTCTGTGTAGGGTTGCCAGGTCCCTCCTGGCTACAAGCGAGAGACGGAGTGGGGTAGACTTGCCAGATCCAGATTGTGAAACTCCAGGAGATTTGGTTGTGGAGCCTGGGAAAGACAGGAATCTTCATGGGGTACAGTATGCCACAATATGCCACCTTCCAAAGCGTCCATTTTCTCCAGAGGAATTGATCTCTGGAGTCTGGGGATGAGCTGTAATAATCTAAGGTAGTGGTGGCGAACCTATGGCACTCCAGATGTTCATGGACTACACATCCCAATGGAAACTGTAGTCCATGAACATCTGGAGGGCCATAGGTTTGCCACCATGGCTCTAAGGTAGTGGTGGCGAACCTTTGGCACTCCAGATGTTCATGGACTACAATTCCCATCAGCCCCTGCCAGCATGGCCAATTGGAATTGTAGTCCATGAACATCTGGAGTGCCATAGGTTTGCCACCATAGCTCCAAGGCAGTGGTGGCGAACCTTTGGCACTCCAGATGTTATGGACTACAATTCCCATCAGCCAATTGGCCATGCTGGCAGGGGCAGATGGGAATTGTAGTCCATAACATCTGGAGTGCCAAAGGTTCGCCAC
>NW_025950456.1:0-14490 GCF_021028975.2 Sphaerodactylus townsendi
ATGAATGAATGAATGAATGAATGAATGAATGAATGAATGAATGAATGCTGGGGTAAAATAGAACAAGGAATAAAAGACAATAAGTGTTAATTGCTACCAAGAATAGGAGAAATACGTTCATTCGATAATAAAGTTACTAACTCCTGGTTGGGAAGTTCTTGGAGATTTGAACGTGAAGCCTGGGGAGGCATCCCTATCTACCACTCACCCAAGTTAGGGTCTTCACTAATCTCTAATGAATCAGTCCTTTTAAAAATAGCTCCTCTCAGAAAACATGCAGCAGGCAAAAAGGACTGTCTTTCGTGTATGCCTAAATAATGAATTTTCTGTCTCCTCTAAGTAGCTGGAACAAACGTCTTTTGATCTTGGGTGCTGTGTGGTTTCCGGGCTGTATGGCCGTGTTCTAGCAGCATTCTCTCCTGACGTTTCGCCTGCGTCTGTGGCTGGCATCTTCAGAGGATCTGATGTTGGGAAAGCAAGTGGAGTATATATCTGTTGGAGTGTCCAGGGTGGGTGGGGAAACCTTGTCTGTGAGTAACAAAGGCGGCAACCAGGTCAATAGTTGAGGTCTTTTGATCTGATTCTCCTTTGCAAAACTTTGCATCTCCACCATGCAAAGGATGGGTGGGACAATCATTCTCCATGGGCCACATGATAGACTGAGCTTTTCATACCCAGGGGTATCATACTCGGCTTTTGCTATCGGAAGTTATCTGGTACAGCATAACTGTGTATGGTTCTTATCCTTACAAGTTTGTATCAGAATCAGAATAATACAAACTTGTCATTCCACCAGGTGTTATAAAAGGGACTAATATCAACACTAATAGTTTACTTTAGCCAAGATTAATCGATATGCTCCTCTAAGGGGAAAAAAACCTTTCTTATCTATGAAGTGACACATTGTTAGATCACTCTAAACATTTGAAAACTCTAGCTTCTTCGAGCATTCTTTTGGAATACACAACTTAGATTATGTTAAAGTTATCCAGTATTCTCTGACACACTTCTCATCACTCCATTAAAAGCCTGCTGTGCACTGTCACAATTTAAATTACAATGAAAGTTTTCAGTTTGTCATTGAATAACTTTTGTATAGATGGCTGAAGTGCATACAGAATCGATGCTCTTACACTGAATCCATGAGTCACCTGTAATTTTGTGCCATTATTTCCTGGGAATTATAGTGAATTAATGACTATTATAAATGAATAAATGAAACCTGGCATGCTTTTGTGTGAACGAATGGCAGAGTCTTCCGACAATATAATCATCTGAATTTTAAAGGAGAACACAGAACATCTACAGGGTGGGCTTCTATTTTTTTTCCACACGGATCACATTTTGGTAAGGTAGATGCCCCGCTATGCAAATGCACTGGATATAAAAAAAATGGATATAGGACTAAAGCAGAAGTTGGTCTAATTCAATAGGAGGCTCTTAGAACTTTGAATGGGGGAAAACATGGGGTTTTATTTTCAGGTGCTTTTTTTTTTTAAAAAAAAGTACTGCATTGTAAAAATAATGTCTCAAATGAGCTTTCTCAGGGTTTCAACAAGCTATTAAAAATTCTTGCGAACAGCAGCAGTAGAGACTCTCGTCCCAGTCCCAAGGAAATTTTAGAGTCCAGCATGAGAGGAGATACAAATTAATGCAAATTAAGTGGCAATACATGGACCCTTTCCTTCAGTTCACAGATTTTAGAACATACTAGCTGGCCCCAGACATGCGCTGCTGTGGCAATTATCCTTCTCATCACAGTCCAAGTAACCCACATACAGATGTCCATGCAGGTCAAATGATCCGCAACATAGCCTTCCTTTGGGGTGGTCAAATGGAATCCCTCTTTCCCTTTTCAACTTTCACATTGTTATATGGTGGTGTCTTTGTTTTTTTTTAGTATAATGTAACCCTTTCCTTTCCACAACGGAACTGTTCACAGAGTGCTAATCCCGCTTGTCCAGGAGGTTGGAGCAGACACTCACAGTCCTGGCTTGGGCAAGGCAGAACCAAGCAAGGAGGCTATCCTAATCAGGCAAGGCAGAGGCAGGGGGGTGGTGGAGCTCAGATTGAGGCCAGCTCTCTGGGTTCGTAAAGGACCATGTGCAAAAGAAGCGGAGCCAGAAGTGGTGGTTCGCCTTCACCCTGTGGATTTTCTTAGAAGAAGAAGGCAAATTCCAGCTCGCTTTTAGTAAAAGAGCCTGTGGTGAATATGGGTGAGGAAGTGGGTAAGTGGTGGTTGGATGTGAGAAAGGGCAGAGTGAGGTGTGTGAGGATGAGCTGGATGTGTATTGTCAGGTGGTAGCAGTGGGTGAGGCACAGAGAGTGAAAAGTTACCCATGCAGTGAGGAAACCCCACCTGACGCCTCACACGGCAAAGTGTGTATGTGTTTCACTTCAATTTGTATTACCTAACAGTATTACCTATTTACTGTTTTCACTGCTCATCTCTGGCCATCTCTGCAAAACATTCTAAGGGCATACCAACCCGCCAGGCCACAGACATTACGCTGCACCTAACATTCTAAAGGTGACAGTTAAACACAGCCAGCTTCCCATTTTTACCTGGCTCAGTATGGGTTTCTCGGCAATTTGAAGGTCTGATTACCTGCCCACAACAGGGAGGAATGCCATGTGAAAATTTGGGGGCAATCTGGCCAGCTGTTTTGATGTTAGGGTGTGACTAACAAAGCTTTTGATATATATAGAAGATAGTATTGATTTAGTGTACATTGTAATGTTATTGTTTTTTGATGTTGTAATGCCAACCTGAGCCTGCCATGGTGCAGGCCAGGGGCAGAGCAAGGGGAAACTGTGCCTGGGGCACTTGGCGGTGCCCTGCACCCCTGCCATGGGGCTACCTGTCCCCTGCCCCAGAATGCCCCCTGAATACCCCTGCCATGCCCTGGCCATGCCCCCAGCCACAGCCCCACCCCAGGGCACACCCAGAAAGTGTCATGCCCTCCTCACTCTATTGGCGCTTATGCCACTGGTGCAGGCGAGTAGGGAAAAAATCAAACAAGCAAAATAAATAGATAAAATAAAAAGCCAAATCAGCTTTTAGCAAGTTATTTTCTAGTTCAGCTTCATCTGGATTCACAGCCTTAAAGGAAGCCCTCAGTGTCTATATGAATCTGGAGAGCAAGGCTGTTAATGAGAGGTTGCTTTGGAGATCATAGATTAATAAATCAGAAGTGACTTGATGGACATAATGCAATATGATCAGATCATCAACCCTTTTCCCCAGGTTTAAATCAGACTCTTTGGACAAGGCTAAGCCTATCAAATGAAGCCATCTTCTTCCCCTCTACTTAATTCCACTGCAGGCTGCAGAATGAGTAATCTCTGCTGGGCAGCCTCTACCACCTCCAAGCAGTAGCCTAATTGTGGGGAGGAGGTCCATATGCTGCAGGATTTATTTCATCTCTCTTCTGGGAAATTCAGCCTCCTCCTCCCTTTAGCAGCAGTCTTATCAAGGGAAGGAGGCACATGCACTGCAGCACAAGCCATTCCCTGCAAGGCAGTTGAGGCTTTCCCCACCCTCCTCGCAGTGGGCTATCAGGGGAAGGAGGCATATGTGCTGCAGAACAAGCCATCTCTGCTGAGCAGTTAAGTCTGCCCCACTTCCTTGGTAGCTGCTAGTCTGGGGAAGGAGGCGTGCACTGCAGAATAAGTGCAATCTGTCACATGCAACTGAGTCTCCCCACATCCCAGCAGTCAGCCTGATCAGGGGAATGGTTGTGTACACCGGTAGAATGAGCTATTTCTTCCAGGCAACTGAGCCTCCCCCAACTCCTGCTCTTGCCCCTTGCTGCCCAGCACCTGAGGCACCTGCCCTCTTGTCTCTGTGATCCAGCCTGATGGCAAATCAACAACAATCAAAAAAGAAAAAGAAAAAAATCAATTAGAAAAGGATCCTTAAAGAATCTGAAATGCACATGTTATTACTCTTTTTTAAAATTCCTTCCTTTGATGTTCTTATATTTAATTGATATGATTTTTTTTCTGAGCAGTGCTGTTCTGTCCTTGCAGTAGCTATTTCTTATATACAAAATGAAAACGCATGCATTTATACAATACAATGAGGAGAGGCAGTAGAGATTCAAATAATTTAACAACCAGTTCCATTGGTGGAATTCAAAGAATTTTACAACTGTTTTTTTACAAGCACCATTTTCACAACCAGTCTCTGCTTTAAGGGGTGTGAACCTGCTGAATCCCACCACTGGGAGGAGAGGCACATATACCTCTGAGAGTGCAGTGCTGAAGGAAGTTTCACAAGTTCATCATTTTACAAAATACCATGATATTTTGCAAAGAAGAAGTGTTCAAAACCCTCTTTGCATCATGTTCTTACCTGCTTTGCATCATATGAACCACTGATATGTCACATGCATGAAATTAAGGTGCAATCTCCATCTCATTTACAGCAGTGTTGAAAAATTGATATTATCTGTGTGTAAGAAAAACTTTGTGTTGGCCTCATATTTGCAAAACCAGTAAGCATGGACTTTTTTTACCTGATTGACTAATTAGTAGCAATTTTATTAATCCTCTCACAACTTCATTTTTAAAGCTTTATAATTAAGACCTTTTTTTTGTCACTTCCACCTTCTTTCTTTCCAAAGACTTATCCTTTAATTAAGGTAAAAAATATTAATTCCTGTACCCAGAATGTGTTCCTTGCTGTGATGTCTTTGAATGTTAGTGGTGCTGGGAAGTTAGAGGGAGGGTTTTTCTTTTTTTGTCAAATGATAATATGTTCACTTTTGATCTTCTCAATGTGAGCTAGATTTGAAATTACAATAACATTCCAGTTGAATAAATGTCAGAAGGGTTACACATTAAAGCTTTCATGTATTAAGAGATAAAAAGTAGTGACTTAAAAGGAATACCTTTATCTAAAAGAAATGTCATTTGTGATGCAGATTTGGCTCCTTGATATATGATATAAACCTAAGAAAGCCATTGTGTAAATTAAAAATAAGGTGATATTAGCACACACACAAAACAGTTGATGTTTTCTTTGGTATTATACAAAATAATCCATCTATAGGGATGACTGTTAGAAGCCATATTCCAAACAGGGAAGGTTTTCCATAGCAACAGTGCTGAACTATAAGGAGAAATGTAGAGGTACATAATGAAAGTCACAGATCTCTCCCACTGGTATTCAAAAGCTTCCACCTTCTCTACCTCTATTCTATCAAGGCACCTTACACCAGGGCTAATTGAGAACACATACTGTTATGAAAAAAAGTAAGCAGGTATTTAATTAATGAAATAAATTCTATTTTATTTACAAAACGAAAAGCAAATTTTAAACTATTCTCCATTTTCATCACTTATGTATCAACTTGTGGGTTACTTCTGTGGTTTGTCAATTAAGGCAGGAGCTTTTTCAGCCTGATTCTTAGAACCTGAACATCTGTTCACCTTTCACCTCTCTCTTTTTTAACATTGAACCTGGGATGAAGAGCCCTGGAGAACTTGGAAAGCTTGTTATTTTGGTTGGTCTCAGTTGAAATAGCTTGGAGTCTTGTTGTGGACTGCCTGCCTTCATCTTCTTCCAGTCTAAAATGAATGAGGTTTGTATTCCATGAACATTGTTTAGAGTCTTTAGAGATGGGCTTTTAAAAGCATCTCTCTTCTGTCACTGTGACAGTTCTGATGATCTTTAATTCAAGAAGTATGAAGAGACCAAAGGTCTGATTCAGCAGGAAAGAGATATATAGAGTTGCTGAGTCAGGTCAAAAGCCTCTTCATACTCAGTCACTACAAGAACATTACTTTAGCTTTATGAGTTTCTAATAAAGTATTTCTAACTCATTCAATAAGAGGCCATCGCAACTAGATGTCTGCCTGCAGGCAGTTGTCTTGATAGACATCTCAATAAAAAGTGTGGCCTCTTTATTAAGTGTAAACTCTGGAGTCTGTGGCCATCATTCTGCCTTACAGACAGTAAAAAACAGACAATTCTACTGACTAGGTCCCCAAAAACATACCAGATATACTTCATACGACTTTTTCAGCACATTTTTTATGCTGAAAAAACACCCCGGGCTTATATTCGGGTCTTATACTCAAGCACATACAGTATTTATATACAACTGTATGTGCTATAGCTGAAGCTCTATTTTGTGAAACCCATATCCATTAGGGGGAGCCAAAGAGCTCAGATTTTCCATATAAGGAGAAAAAGGCTCCATTTCCAAAGAATTGTTAAGAGGCTTCTAGACTTATACTTAAGTCAATAAGTTTTCCAAGTTTTTGTGGTAAAAATTAGATGCCTCGACTTATATTCGGCTCTAATTCTATACATTTTTTTGTTCATGAGTATAGGGGTTTTAACGCTACATGAAATAATAAAATGGCACTTTTTTTTTTCTTGAGTTACTTTTTTCATGTCTGCCCTCCCAGAATATCAAGGTTCTCCTCTTGTCCATTTCCCCCATTTCCCCCTTGTGAGTTAGGTTGTGCCAAAGGTCATTCCATGTGTTTCAAGGCTGAATCTGGGTGTCCACAGAAGTACCAAACAATGATGGCACTCTTCTTAAATTAGATGGTGATAAGTTTACATAAACACATGTTGATGATGAAAAGCTTTCATCAAATCACAGTCAATTTCTGGTGACTCTTTGGGATTTTCAAGGCAAGAGACATTCAGAGATCATTTATAATTGCCTGTCTCAGTGTACAGATCCTACTTTTCTTTGGTGCTCTCCCATCTACCCTGTTTCTCTGAAAAAATAAGACATCCCTGGAGAATAAGACATAGTAGAGGTTTTACTGAAGTGCTAAATATAACGCATCTTCTGAAAGTGTAAGACGTAGCAAAGTTTTTGTTTGGAAGCATAAATTGCTGAATAGAACACCACAGCATGCAGCTGTGGAGTGAAAATATAAAACATCCCCTCGAAAATAAGACATAGCTAATCTTTGGGAGCAAAAAATTACTATAAGACACTGTCTTATTTTCGGAGAAACACGGTAAGAACTAATCAAGGCCAAACATGCTTAGCTTCTGATAAGTATTCTAATAGCCTGGACCAACTAGATCTGAGCTATATAAACACATACCATACAAACATTAAATATTCCTTCCATTTACAAGTTAGAAAAAAAAAATAGCAGCCTGAGATATTTATTGAGTTTTTATATATACCTAACTGATGAATCATGGAATTGTTAAGTAGTTTTGTGGAAATTAATTATAGCTTAGAAAGACAGCAGGAAGTTAAGTACTACATAAGTTGAAACTTTATTAATTGTTTGCCATCTGTCTGTGATAATGAAGGGAGAAAAAGTAAGGTTTATCATTCAGAGAATAAAACAGAACTCACAATGCAAGCAGGTAATAATAATTCTATCTTTCAGATTTTTCTTGAATTGTGTAAGGGTTCATTCAGGTAGAAATGAGGATTTTTAAACTTGCTCGCGTGAACAGTCACAGATTATGGTCTTTTCAAAGTCCTTGACTGGGTGGCTTTGATGTTTGCTTGCAAGGAGGGGGAGTTTAGCAGATGAATCCTTCTTGTAATTAAAGAAAGTAGCTGTAATAATTCAGTGTACTCTCAAGGTCAAAACAGACATGATCTGTGCCATCCACAGTTTAGATTCAGGCCATGTCGGAAGAGAGGATTTAACTGTTCAAATACCAAACAACTTCTCACTAATCAAAACCAGGCTCTTTCCTCTGCTATTAGCACTTTAAAGGAAACAGAGGTTTTTAAAGGACATGCCAACTTTCTTTTAAAGCCTTGATTAATAAGAAAGCTGAGCAAAGCTTGAAAGATCCAGTCCATTCTTCTCTTGTCATATGCCCTCCCAAGCTTAATTACAGCTTTACATGTGTAATTTAAACTTCCCAGAATGATCTCCCACACTATCTGTTTTGAGCCTCAAGATGGATGCTCCCCTATTGTGGTGCTTGTCCAGCAGTGTGCTCTTGGCTGGCTTCACAGGGAAGGAGACCATCCCTTCTTGCAAGTGAAATTATACATCTATGGGCCTTCCCCCCACTCCCTTCCAACCCCCCTATGTCACAAGCTGCTCAAAGCGCGCGGCATCCTAGGCGCGCTACCAGGCGCTCCCCACGACCTCGCGCGCTGGGCCAAAGTGGGTCGTCCAAAGGCGCTCGCTCGAAGAGAGCTGCCTCGGGATGCCGCCAAGGCTAAGGGGGGCGCTGAGCGGCAGCTGCCAGGGCGGCTGGCGCTGAGGCCGCCTCTGCCGTGGGGAGGGAGGAGGAACCCCGCGCTACTCTCCTCAAGAAGCGCGGGGCTTAAGGTAAGTGGGGAAAGGCCCAATATTTTAGATATGGGAATTTCTTATTCTGATTATCACTGGAAAGGGAGTTTGAGTTTTGCTTCAATTTGTCCTTATTCTATATTTTGATTGTTACTGTGAATGTTTTCATGGATGTTATAAGAATTTTCCTGGAGGGATTGGAGGGCCTTAAAGTAGCAGGAAACTTGTTTCAGGATGATTCTCTAGTTTTATCTGTGAAATTATGCAACAATATTGTAGGAAGAAAAAAGAAAGCAAGAAGATAGTCAACACATCAAGGCAGAGCAGTGCTGTAAATCTATTCAATGAAAAGAGAGTGACTTGATTAAAATCAGAATTAGGATTGCCTAGCAACTAATGGGAGACTAATGGGAGGTGGGGTAAGGATTGCCAAAGGGCAGCCACAGCATTAAAAATCATAGAGAGAACACAGAGTTTCCAGGTGATTCTGTGAGAAGATCGCTATCACTTCCAGATCTTCCCTGAAAATAATGTCACACCATCAGCCCAATGAACAAATTCTTGGATTTTTTGTAGGTTACTTTCAGCTGTGGCGTAGCATCAACGAGCTGGGGGGCCGCGATGCCTCAAGTGGAGCTGTGATGGGGGGGATGGCTGGGATGTGGTGGGGGTGTTCCGGGATGTTCTGGGAGTGTTCCAGGGCAGGGTGGGTGGTGCCCTGGCAAGGCACAAGGCGCACATGTGCCCTGGGAGCAGTTTCCTCTGCGTTCTGCCCCCCCCCTGACTTTCAGTCCCCAGTGGGGTGAGACATTCCTAAATAAGTAGCATATACTATATTTAAATGACAAGCCCATATTTATGTCAGACTGCAAAACAGAGAACAATGAAAGTCTTTTAACATGGTGACATATAAATATCACAATATAATTTGCGATCCAAGTTCTTTTGCCATCCTCCTAAACCACTCTTCCTTGGTGTATTCCATTATAGCCATTTCTTCCTGCTTCTCTGCCTTTTATTTCTAAAGAGCAGGAAATAGCAGGTACAACAAAGGAACATATCTTGTTGGCCGATTTTCTTCTGGTAACAGTTTGTCACATACTGCTTCCAAAATTGCCAAGCATGGCCTAGCAACCAGAGTGAAACAGGCAGCAGGGACATGGTGGGGTCACTGACATTGTTGTGTCATCACTTCTGGGTCATCCCCAGAAGTGATGTCACACCATCAGTCCAACAGCTTTTCCTGCCTCACTGCAGTAGGAATTGGGAGCAGGGTGAGAGAATCCCTCCCCGTTAGAGGTTTGGCAGCCCTAAGTAGGTGATCTAAACAGTTTTCACAAGTCTTTTTCAGTTCAGGCATTTTCATCAGTTTGGGAGCTTCTATTTGCAAAATAATTTTTTTAAACAAAGTAGGCAGCTTGCTTGTTACCCAGATCAACCATTAGATTCTACAACCATTAGATTCTACAACACAGGCTGCACATATTGTAAGCTGAAGTGCTCAACTCATGATAAATTCAAACTAAACAGAGCTCACAGAGACACATAGCAGATGCCAGGTTGGCATCAATGGTAAGAATCCGGTAGATGCCTTGTTAGATGCAGTGCATGGCTGGTGGATTGTTTGTGGATAAATTTATTAATATTGTTGTTTTTAAAAGTCAGATAGGAAGGACTGCATAGTTCTTTGCTGCTGTCTACTTCATATTTTATCCCCAAAGTTCCCTCCCAGTTATTTTTATAGCAAAACAAACAAACACACAATGATACCAAATAGGAACTGAAACTGTCTACTTTTGGGTTATGGATTCAGTCTCCTGTATCTTTTTTTAAAACAAGGATAAGCTTAATTCCTTTCACCACTGTTGCTTCTTCCTGCCTGCTAATCTTTGTGTCTTCTGCTATGATCATGCTTTCCTAGCTATATTATCTTGGGATTTATTTTCACATCCAGGTAAGAAACTAACAAAAATATTTCTATCTGCAGAGAGACTCTATCAGAACTTGTATGAGGGGGGGGTGGAAGTCAGTTTCGGAAGGGAGTTTTGATGAAAACTGAGAGCACCCTATCTTTCAACAGAAATGTTGGGATTCAATCCATTGTTATCACTTAATATATAATGATATAGTTGTTGGTTTTTT
The DNA here is from genome assembly GCF_021028975.2 of Sphaerodactylus townsendi. NCBI lineage: Eukaryota > Metazoa > Chordata > Lepidosauria > Squamata > Sphaerodactylidae > Sphaerodactylus > Sphaerodactylus townsendi. The sequence goes on from NW_025950456.1 coordinate 10,390, forward strand.
ACATGTAGCTATGCAAGTTCTATAACATATTCTTAGCACACACATTTTGGTCAGGCGAGAGTGTTTTCTAAGCAGTAGATGGTCACCTTGCAAGAATTCTTCAAATATTTCTTCGAACAATGTCTGTTTCCCGTCTTTTTTTCCAAGCTTTCTTTTTCCATTTTTTCATGAGAAAAGCTGTCTGTTATGAGGCTTTGTAATTAAAAAGAAAGAATTGTTATTAACTTTAATGTGACACAATTTAATACTTTTAGATTCCATCTCTCTCAAAATTAAATAGCTATAATAGGTAAAAGCAATTTCCAATGTTTCTGTTAATAAAGCCTCAATTTGAATTATGGTTTTATTCTTTTTTTTTTAAAAGCGTACTATTAAAAGGTTGCTCATTAGAACAAAGCAATAATTATTATGCTACTGTACAAAGTGTGAGTTGGTACTTCTCTTGGCAGGTTTCAGGAAACTTTTGCAGTTTCACCAGCTTAAGGTAGTTCATTCACTAGCTCAACTTGATACAACAGATGGTTTGTCTTAGAGGGATGATAGGCTATTGATGACCCTACTACAGACGCTAGTAGTAATTGATTGAAACAGAGGAAAAAAAAATGTGTGGGTAAGCAAGATAGAAAGTCAAGAAAGATTTAATCACTGCTTCAGGAAGAAGAAGAATTAAAAGTATTGTAATCTAATGGTTGGAATTGTAAAGTGAATTCTTGGTTTCCTTTTGTGAAACTGAGAGCTGCAATAAAAACAAGAATATATCTAAGATTAATGATTTTGCAGAAGCCAGCTATCTTGTGGAAGAGGAGTATTCCTGGAAGGACAGCTAGATAGATTAATGTTTCCATCTAAGAAGAACTTTTGCACTGAAAGTAATAAATGATAGCCACAAAAGAAAAGAATGAACTTGTTTTGAGATTAGAATGCTGTGAGAAAGCAATGTGAAGACTGGCCTATGGATTTTGCAGAATCAGGTTATGGAGTCCAAGACAGGAATAGTGGGTTGTAACCATTCCAGGCCATGTTGGGAAGGAAGTAACATTCTGAATGCTACAAAACATTAAAAAGTAGCTCAAGAGGGAGAAAGTTTATAGTCCTAGTCTATTCTATTGTTCTCACTTACAAAAAATTTTCCACCAATCTTATCATTTCTTGCCTAAGAAATTCACTGCTGAAACAGATAAAAGTTTTGGTTCAGCAACTTATTTCCAGAAGTAACCAGCTGGTTACTAGGTTATCCCATATCCTGTGCATCTGCTCTGAGATACACATATGACTTATTTGTCGGTTCTGCTTTTACCAGCATGGTTAATCTTTGTTGATAGACTCTTTCTCTACACAGTGAAAATTCAGTCTCCGTTTTCTAAGCTCTAAACTACCAGTTAACTCTTTCTGGGTTCCATAGGTTTGTTACAATGAAGCATCATTTTCGGTATCTGAACCAGTACATTTTATTTTCAGATAAAGTTTGTATGTTTGTTCTCTCAGAAAGAAGTGATAGTTCAGTTATACTGGCTGATAACAACCAAGAAATGCTGTGAAACTGGACACTCACTAGTTAATACCTTTGGTAAAAGCCTGGCTATAAAACTCCAGCAATAGGGGCAGCAATCTTCTGTTGTGCTGACATTCCTAAATAATATTGCCCCAAAATATTGTCACCTGTGTATCAGACTGCCTGTAACATAAATTATGATGTGTATGGCTTTTATAAGTACCCTCTTTTAACCCACAAAGGCAAGTCATATAGAATGTTTCAGCTATACTGTCCAAAACATTGCCATTCTACCTTCACCTTTCTATATTTTTATCTTATTTTATGCTTATGTACTTTTAAATTATCTCCCCTCTCTTGGAAGCTAACTGATGATCAACAAAAAGGACCTTCTGTGCCCTTTACTACAGCTAAAAACTTATGTTACAACACTGGAAAGATAAAAACCCAGCTCTGGAAAATCAATGGATTGAAGACCATATCTCTATCAATATTTGAACACATAGCATAGAAACAATACGTGCATATAAACTTTATTTTTCATATACAGGGTTTTTCCCCCTTTACATGAGTATATTTAACTCTTTAAATGGCTAAATATATTTTTCTTGTACATTTACACCATTATTTGTATTCACATCTTTCATTTCTTCTTATTTAAGTCATTCAACATATTTGGTTCCTATTTTTAAATTGTGTTTTTTAATCTAATTCGCATTTAATTGTATGTATATAGGCATATCTCTTTGGCTTGAAGAAGACATTCAACAGGTTTAATGGAAACTCACTCTACTCATGTCTGTCAAACATTTCACTGCCCATTTTTTGTGGGCACAGATGGCTGCAGCTAAACTCTGTAACTGCTGGGTGTCATGTTTTCCCTCTGCTAAGCTAAAAGAGGCTGGAATGAGCCCCAAAAGTTTTATTTTGGATTCAGATTTCATCATCTAGCTAAATCTCATAAAACTAAAGCAGAATGAGAAGCATATTCCATTTTCTGCCCCCTTTTTAGCTTTAAAATAATTAGAAAAATGGTATTTAGCTAGTAAAACAGAATACTTTCTGATTGTAACTAATGGTAAGTTGGAAGTGAATATATGTAGAAAGAAAAACAAAGGAAAACCCCTCAAAATCTAATGACTAAGAAGAGTTTTTAAAAGAAAGAAACAAGGGGGGAAAGATATACACAAAGTTGGGATACAAATATAGTAAGGGTGGTGGTATCTGGGATCAAGAAAAAATCAAGTAGTTCATTCAGAACAAAAACTACATGAATAAATAACAATTGTTTTTTTAAAATCTTTATAAAAAGATTCTATTGATGTAGAATGTGTGGAGAAAATATTTAACATAAGTATCAATTGAAAGATTTACATTCTAAACTAAGTAAAACAGTACAATAAATGAATCATGCTATAAAAAATTCGAGAAGGACAAAGCACCTGGACCAGATGGTTTGACAACATTATATATGCTTGAAAACAATATTAGCAATGCCCTTACAAACTGTAATGGATGATATCTAGGAGAGAAAGAATGTACCACCCACTTGGCAAGAAGCAAATATATTAAATACTAGCGGGACCTGGCCGTGCGTTGCTGTGGCAATTGTCCTCCTCATCACAGTCTGCAGCCCGCACAGATGTCCATGCAGGTCCAATGATCCCCAGCATAGCCTTTTAGGGTGGTCAAATGGAATCCCTCTTTCCCTTTTCAATTCACATTGCTATATGGTGGTAAGTATAAGGTAACCCTTTCCATTCCACTGCCCAGAGTGCGAATCCCGCTGTCCATGAGGCTGGTTGACACGCACAGTCCTGGCTTGGGTAAGGCAGAACTGGAGCAAGGAGGCTATCCCAGTCAGGTAGCAGAGGCAGGGTGGTGAGGCATTCAGATCGAGGCCAGATCCTTGGGTTCTTAAAGGACCATGTGCAAAAGAAGCGGAGCCATTAGTGTTGGTTTGCCCCCACCCTGAGGATTTTCTTAGAAGAAAAAGGCAAACTCCAGCTCACTTTTAGTAAAAGAGAGCTGTGGTGAATATGGGTGAGGAAGTGGGTAAGTGGTGGTTGGATGTGAGGGAGGGCAGAGTGAGGTGTGTGAGGATGAGCTGGATGTATATGAGAGTATGTGTGTTGTGTAGTAGCAGTGGGTGAGGCATAGAGAGTGAAAGTTACCTGCGTGTGAGGGGGGGACCCCACCTGACGTCTCACAGGGCAAAGTGTGTATGTGTTTCACTTCCACTTGTATTACCTAACAGTAGTACCTATTTACTGTTTTAACTGCTCATCTCTGGCCATCTGTGTGAACATTCTAAGGGCATACCAACCTGTCAGGCCACAGACATGCTGCACGAACATTCTAAGGGTGACAGTTAAACACAGCCAGCTTCATGGCCTGGTGCACCAGAAAAAAGATGTTTTACCTGGCTCAGGTATGGGCTTTTGGCAATTTGAAGTTCCGATTACCTGCCCAGAACAGGGAGGAACATCATGTGAAAATTTGGGGGTGATCCATCCAGCTGTTTCGGTGTTACGGCATGACTAACAAAGTCACTGTTAGCTTTAGATAGATAGATAGATAGATAGATAGATAGATAGATAGATAGATAG
>NW_025950457.1:0-14481 GCF_021028975.2 Sphaerodactylus townsendi
ACACCCAAAAAGCCTTTTATTTCTGCTTCTATGGAATTCCTTACATTGTGGCAGGAATCCTTAATTCATCTATATTCCTAGTGCAGTGGACCTCTGGTGTCTTGACATGGAGAGGTTGAATGTTACTGCGGAAGGTGCGGTAGCCCCCAAAGAGGGCTCCGACCTTTCCCTTCTGGATCTGGAGGAACCGGCAGGAGAACGGGCCTCGCTGGTGGCTCTTTCCCGTCCTCGTATCAGCACGAGTCTTCCTTTACTCCGTTGGAACGAGGGACGTGACGACGACCATGGGGACTTCCATGAGCCGTTTGGGGCGCTGTCTATGGATCGAGCGCCTGTGGATCGGATCTCTACCCGTTTTCGTGTGGATTACAAACCTCAGATGCAACCTGTCATGGAGGAGACGGGCCTGACTACCTTTCATGCGGCAACCCAGGAATCCATTGAACGATTCCTGGACTCGTATTTTGGTGATGCTCCCAAAGAACCACCGTGGCATAGCACTGGGGCCCGTCCGAAGGATACTGGGACTAAACCTGGGATTGGGAGGGGTATCCGTACCGTCTTCCGATCGGACCCCCCTGATCCCGGACCAGCGACCGCACCTGAGGTGCCCCGGGGAGCCACCGGTGGCTACGGTGTCTCCGATGTCTCGCTTCCAGATGACGAAGAATCCGAAGAAAGCCTGCACTCCCAGCCGGATCTGTTCCCTCTCCCCTCGAAGGAGACCTGGGATGAAGAAGTGGGGCGACTGCGAGATGCCCAAGAAGCATGGACCCGTGAACGTCAGCTATGGGAGGAGGAACGGGCACAGTTGCAGCAAGAGCGCGAAAACCTGCAGCGGGACCGGGAACGGCAACGCAAAGAAGTCCAACTCGAGTTGGACCGTGCCAAAGATGCGCTCCAACGACAATATGCCCAGAATCTGTCGGTCCATGATAAAGTCCTGGAACACTCCAGACTGGATTTACAACGGCAACGCGAAAGCGTTCAGGCTCTGCGCACGCAAAGCGAGCTCACTGAAGCTATTAAACGGGACGAACTGGCTAAATTGGAACGAGAAAAAGCTGCTCTGCATGCGCACCAGGATGCATTGACCCGCAAGGAAAGGGAGCTGGCTGCGTTGGAGAGGGAGCTAAGGAGGCAGCAGATCAGGAAGCCCCAAGTTGGAGTTTATGCTGTTACTGACCACGCCGGCGCCAGGGGGGCCACGTACCTGGGTCCTGCCACCCAAACGCCAGCGGCACCGCCAGCGCCCCCGATTCCGCCCCCCCCCGTACAACAGCTGCCTGCCCAACCTGCTCAACCCGCGCAACCGCCGCCCCAGCAGGCGCCAAGAGCCGTGGAACGGGGCTACTATCGGCCCCCGATACCAGCCCGTTTTGATGGGACCGCTTCCAAACTTCCCTACTTCATTTTGCAACTCAATGCCCACTTGGAAGACTATGATGATTTATACCGGTCTGAGCGCGAAAAAATATGGGACATCGGCTCAGTCCTGGATGGGGCAGCAGCCGATTGGTTCGTGACTCTTTTGGATTTGCAAGACGAAGACTCTCGCACGGTGCCCGCATTCCTCCAAGCCTTAAGAGCGCGCTTCCAAGATCCAGGCGCCGAGAATGAAGCTATCCGCACCATCAAAACTATCCAGCAAGGCAACCGCCCGTTTGCAGAATTTGCCCGTGAATTTCGTGCGGCGGCTGCTCGACTTCCTCCTGAGTGGCCTGAACGCATGAAATGCGAATACTTCTCGGATGCTGTGGACGGCAAGCTGCGTGAAACGGTGTTTTTAATTCGGGTTCCTCGTACTATTGCAGATTGGATCCAGTTGGGGTCCCAGGTGGCGTCTCGTTTGGAATACGCTCGTGCCGGAGGCCGCCCACGCCCAAAACCCACCACTGTGCCCACCAAGCCAAGCCCAGCCGCCCCTACCGAAACCACCTCTGAACGCCGTCGCCGACTGGGGTTGTGTCTTTACTGCGGAGGGCCAGGTCATCTAGCCGCCAACTGTCCCAAGAAACAAAAACCAACCGCTCCAGCTACGCGCACTCCATCTGCCAAGCCACCACGCAGATCGGGGCCGCCTCCGACGGGCTCGTCTAAAGCGGTCATCAAAGGCGACCCAGAGGAGGGGGAAGCAGCTGTTTGCCTTTCTTCAGCCCCCATGGACATGGGCCCGACTCCTGACGCGGTGAGTGAAGGCAGCGCTCCCATTACTGTCCAAGCGTTTCTGGCCAACCCCGCTAAACACACTCGCATTATAGCCTCGGCCCTTGTGGATTCTGGCTGCTCCCACTGTTTAATGCGGCCCCAGGTGGCAGAGGAGCTAGGTCTGGACCAAATTCCCCTGGCTAAGCCCATACCATTCACTCAAATGGACGGCAGCCCCCTCGGGAACGAAGGACCGGCCCAGTTCAAAACACAGCCGGTTCTCCTCCGTTGCGCCGACCATTGGGAGAAAATTAGTTTTATTTTGGCGCCAGTGGCCAAACACTCCATAGTTTTGGGCATGCCATGGTTATTGTTACATGAACCAAAGTTCATTTGGAAAGAACGGATCTTAGAATTCACTGACCCTCCCTGCGGTGAACACATGAATTGGGGGGAAAACCCAACAACCCCAGGGGAGGGGGAAGCTTCTTCTGACACACCCCCCTCCCTGGCTTCTTCAGCGATTGCTCCCGATTCTATTGGCATCCCACCTGCGTATCATGATTTAGCCAGAGTTTTTCAGGAGCAAGAATGCGATCAGTTGCCACCCCACAGAGACACTGACTGCAAAATCGTTATACAACCAGGGGCGCAACTGCCCAAAGGTAGAATCTACCGCATGAGTCCCAATGAGGAGAAGGAACTCCGTGCCTTCTTGGACAAGAACCTCGCTCGCGGGTTCATACGGCGGGCTACCAAACACACACACGCTGCTCCCGTTTTGTTTGTAAAAAAGAAAGATGGGTCTTTACGGCTTTGCACAGATTATCGAGGTCTCAATGCGGTCTCTCTGTCCAATAAATATCCTTTGCCTTTGATCAAGGACCTTTTAGATGCACTCGGCAAAGGGCGCATTTTTACTAAATTGGACTTAAGAGAAGCTTACTACAGGGTCAGAATTGCTGAAGGCTATGAACACTTGACTGCGTTTAACACAAAGTTTGGACAGTTTGAATACTTGATAATGCCATTCGGGTTAAGTGGGGCCCCCGGGGCTTTTATGGCCCTTATCAACGAAGTTCTCCATGATTTATTGTACAAGGGAGTTGTGGTATACTTAGATGACGTTTTGATTTACTCACAAACCATAGAAGAGCATGAAACATTGGTTCGAGAGGTATTGAAACGCTTGCTCGACAATTCTCTCTTTGCCAAACTCTCCAAATGCTGTTTTCACCAGACCTCCATTGACTATTTGGGTTACCGGATCTCGCCCGAGGGCTTGAAAATGGATCCTGCTAAGATTGACGCAGTCCTCCAATGGCCTGTCCCCACCAACCGCAAAGAGCTCCAATCTTTTCTTGGTTTTGCTAATTTCTATCGTGACTTTATACCCCAATTCGCTGAACTGACTCTCCCTCTCACAGACCTCTTACGCACTAAGGGTAAAGATCCACTGTCCGCCAAGCCCGGGGCCCCCCTTTCCTGGTCCGAGGAGTGTCAAACAGCCTTTCAACTCTTAAAGTCTGCGTTTACCACCGAACCTATCCTAAAGCACCCTGACCCAGATCTCCCGTTTGTGGTTCACGTGGATGCCTCGGACAAAGCACTTGGCGCAGCCCTGTTGCAGAAAAATAAAGATGGTAGGCTGGTTCCGTGTGCTTATTTGTCTAAGAAATTCTCTGGTGCTGAACTCAACTGGACTGTAGGGGATAAAGAGACTGCGGCCATTAAAGTAGCACTCTCCACTTGGCGCCACTGGCTGGAGGGGGCTAAACACCCCTTTCAGGTTTGGTCGGATCACAAAAACCTGGCAGCTCTTTCCACCCCCCTCAAGATGTCCGCAAAACAACTTCGTTGGGCCGATTTCTTTTCTCGTTTCTCTTTTACAGTCCATTTTTTCCCCGGAAAAACCAATAAACTGGCTGACGCGCTCTCGCGCCTACCCGGGGAGGGGGGTGGAGCTGCCTTACGAGACATTCCACGCACTGTTCTCTCCCCCTCCCAGTTGGGGCTGGCTGTCACCCGATCTCAAACGTCCACTCCTCCTTCACCCCCCATTCCTAGTCTCGTCTCTCCTTTCCTGCGGGAACTCGAGGAGGCGGGGCTGCACGAGCCTCCAGCGGAAGAAGGTGACTCCCAATTGCGTTTGGAGAATGGAGTTTGGCGGAGGGGGGAATGTTGGTACGTGCCTCCCCCCCTCCGCAAGCAGGTTCTTGAGGCTTGCCACGATGCCCGCTCGGCTGGACATTTTGGCTTTCTGAAAACTCTGCATTTGGCCCGCCGACAGTTCTGGTGGCGCGCAATGCGCAAGGACATTGAGGCATACATTAAGGGCTGCTCGGTTTGTGCAGAAGCCAAAACCATCCCGGGAAAGCCCCATGGACTGTTGAAACCTCTCCCGGTGGCCTCCCGCCCTTGGGAAGTCATCTCCATGGATTTTATTACGGATTTGCCCGAAAGCCATGGCAACACGGTTTTGTGGGTGGTGGTGGACTTATTTTCTAAACAAGCCCATTTTATTCCATGTGCTTCCATCCCCTCCGCTCCTAAGTTGGCACGACTGTTCATTCAACATGTTTACCGTCTCCATTCCGCCCCCGTTAAGGTGGTCTCCGACCGCGGCCCCCAATTCATCTCAAAGTTCTGGAAAGCGTTTTTGGGGTTGTTGGGGGCCGCCCCGGCCGTCGCCGCCCCCTACCACGTTCAAAGTGACGGCGAGACGGAGAGAACGAACAGAACCCTAGAGCAGTATTTACGTTGTTACACCAACTACCACCAAGACAATTGGTGCGAGCTTATTCCGTTTGCGGAGTACGCCTATAACAATGCGGTTCATAGCAGTACAAAGAAAACCCCCTTTGAAATTGTGTCTGGTCGCTCCTTCCCGCCGTTGCCACAACTACCCGCGGCAGCTTTGGACCCTCCAGAGTTTCAACAATGGATTTCATCCCTAGCCGAGGGATGGAAAACGGTCCAGACCGCCTTACAACAAGCTAAGGACTCCCAAAAGCTGCAAGCGGATAAACACCGCTCGGATTTCCCTCTGCGTGTGGGCGCTTGGGTGTATTTATCTACAAAAAATCTTAGAGACGTGCATAAATTTTCCAAACTTGGCAAAAGATTCGTGGGACCTTTTCAGATTACTAAAGTGATTAATGATGTCACTGCCCGCTTAGATTTGCCTAACTCTCTTAGTAACATTCATCCTGTCTTCCATTCCAGCTTGCTCAAGGAGGCTCCCGCTTCCGATGCCTGGCACGACCCGCCGGAGAGGCCCCCACCGACTATTATTGATGGTCACAAGCACTACGAAATTGACGCTATCCTGGACTCTCGCTTTAATCGCAAACGCTTGCAATATTTAGTCTCTTGGGTGGGATATTCCTCTGGGTATAATCAATGGGTTTATTCCGAAAATATTGACGCCCCCACCCTTATTTCTGCTTTCCACCGCGCTTTTCCGCATAAACCTGGGGGGGAGGGGTCTTCTTTAAGGGAGGCAGAGTGTAAAGGATTCAATAGTGTTGATGGTGAAGTAACCTTGAGTGCATTCCACAGCCCGGGCGATGGGCCAGCTTCATCGGCGGAGACTTTATCTTTGCGCGGGAGATGAAGACTCCGTTCCTATGGGAAGCAGGAGGGGGGATGGGGTGAATGGTGTTATAACCTGTGCTTCTGGCGGGAAGTGTCATTCCTGCCACTACGTGTACGTGAGCTTTCTAAGATGTCTTAATAAACGGACTTTTACACCCAAAAAGCCTTTTATTTCTGCTTCTATGGAATTCCTTACATTCCCTACCAGCTGGTGACATCAGTTGACTCAAAAAGGATATTGAAGAGATAGAAAAAGTGCAGAGAAGGGCAACGAGGATGATTGAGGGACTGGAGCACCTTCCTTATGAGGAGAGGCTGCAGCGTTTGGGACTCTTTAGTTTGGAGAGGAGGCGTCTGAGGGGGGATATGATTAAAGTCTATAAAATTATGCATGGGGTAGAAAATGTTGACACAGAGAAATTTTTCTCTCTTTCTCACAATACTAGAACCAGGGGGCATTCATTGAAAATGCTGGGGGGAAGAATTAGGACTAATAAAAGGAAACACTTCTTCACGCAACGTGTGATTGGTGTTTGGAATATGCTGCCACAGGAGGTGGTGATGGCCACTCACCTGGCTAGCTTTAAAAGGGGCTTGGACAGATTGATGGAGGAGAAGTCGATCTATGGCTCCCAATCTTGATCCTCCTTGATCTGAGGTTGCAAATGCCTTAGCAGACCAGGTGCTCAGGAGCAGCAGCTGCAGAAGGCCATTGCTTTCACCTCCTGCAGGTGAGCTCCCCAAGGCACCTGGTGGGCCACTGCGAGTAGCAGAGAGCTGGACTAGATGGACTCTGGTCTGATCCAGCTGGCTCGTTCTTATGTTCTTAAGATGGTTATAATTTGCTTTTAATGTATCCCGTTATGCCACTAAAAGTTGGTTTTTTTTTGGTTTGGTTTGATTTGAACGCCCCAAAGCAGGGATGACCTTTGCTAACTTTGCTTCCGATTCGATTCAAGGGCCGCTTCTCATCAGATGCTGGAAAGCTCTCTTAGCCACAGACGACGCTTCCGGATTATCTCCGGCATCCCTTTGGGAATGTCAGGAACACGCCTCTTTTTCCATGCTCCAACAAGCAAATGTGATCGTCACAGAGCGTCCCGGCGATGCGGCCAGCTTGCAAATTATTCTCACTGGAGCTGTGCGGAGGGAGAAGTTTCTAGGCAAGGCTTTGGTCTCGCCAATGAGGACTCAAAGCAGCTTATATCTCCCCTCCTCTGTTTCTTGGCTGCCATATGACGCTGCTGACTCATGTTCCAGATGAGCAAAAGGTGCGATTTGTCTCTTTTTCCCCGTTTTTTTTATTTATTTCACCTAATGAAAATTTCACAATCCAATTCTCCACATTATTCACTATACATTTACAATTGCTTTTAGGTTATCCTTCATATATACCATATAATTTCATTTTAACCTTTAATGGCATATATATATATATATACCATATAATGCAGAAACCATATACATAAGAACATAAGAACGTAAGAACGAGCCTGCTGGATCAGACCAGAGTCCATCTAGTCCAGCTCTCTGCTACTCGCAGTAGCCCACCAGGTGCCTTTGGGAGCTCACCTGCAGGAGGAGAAAGCAATGGCCTTCTGCTGCTGCTGCTGCTGCTCCTGAGCACCTGGTCTGCTAAGGCATTTGCAATCTCAGATCAAAGAGGATCAAGATTGGGAGCCATAAATCGACTTCTCCTCCATAAATCTATCCAAGCCCCTTTTAAAGCTATCCAGGTAAGTGGCCATCACCACCTCCTGTGGCAGCATATTCCAAACACCAATCACACGTTGCGTGAAGAAGTGTTTCCTTTTATTCGTCCTAATTCTTCCCCCCAGCATTACCCCATGCATAATTTTATAGACTTCCATCATATCCCCCCTCAGCCGTCTCCTCTCCAAACTAAAGAGTCCCAAACGCTGCAGCCTCTCCTCATAAAGAAGGTGCTCCAGTCCCTCAATCATCCTCGTTGCCCTTCTCTGTACTTTTTCTATCTCTTCAATATCCTTTTTGAGATGTGGCGACCAACACTAATCCAATATCACGATTGCTAGAGTAGAAGAAAAAAGCGAAAAAGAGGGGGAAAGATACAAATTGAGAGTTACTAACTGTATATTAAGAATCAGACGTAGCGGCATAGAAGCAGAAAGAGTTGAAAGAAGAAAGTTTATGATTAAAGAAGACAGAATAGAAGACCAAGAAAAGGCCCCCACTTAGCTTTTCCATTATTGTTATTAATATTTTCCTTAATTCTTAAGATCTTATTCATTAATTCTACGTACACTACATTGAATAATATTATTTCCTTTATACTATTTCTTCCAGTCTTATTTTCATCAAGTCAACATTGCAAATGCAAAAGCGGAATAGAACCATACTAGATAGATACACGCCAGTTTACAAACTGAAACCAAAGTTGTATTGTCGAAGGCTTTCACGGTTGGAATCGCTAGGGTGTTGTGGGTTTTCTGGGTTGTATGGCCGTGCTCAACAGCCATACAACCCCAAAAAGCCCACAATACCCTCCAGCCACGAAAGCCTTTGACAATACATTGAACATCTCCAGAGGGATAAATTGTCCCAAGACACACAGAGGTTGGAAAAACTACGGATCAGGAAAGCACACCTACTCTGTTCTGTAACCTTTATGCTGGAACACAGCCACACAACTCGGAAAACCCACAACGCCCTTCAAGCGCAGTGCTCATCGCAGAATCCTTCAATCAGCTTTTAATGCAAAACTTGACAACCACTGCAGGGCTGGGGTTCAGACGCCTGCTCGGCTGTGCAGTAAACACACGGATCGGAGACCGTAACACGAGCCACCAAGACGCAGCTTCTCGCTCTCACCTGTGGAGTCCGTGGTTTGTAAGGTGAACTGTTCTCCAGGTCAGCCAGGATGCTGGTCAAGGAGTCAATTTCTGCATCCAGACTGGAGCGCCTCTCTTCAAGAGTCTTGGCCCCTGGATTTACCTAAGAAAGGGACAAAATGAGAAATCCAGGGTTTGCCAGTGCTTTGGTCCAGTCCCAAAACTTGTGCATCTATCTATCTATCTATCTATCTATCTATCTATCTATCTATCTATCTATTTGTTATATTTTTAGACCGCCCTCCCCAGTAGGCTCAGGGCGGTGTACATCATAATTAAAACATACAATAAAATTTAAAACAGTAGTTCCATCTATAATTTAAAACAATCAATGGAAACTGTTCTCTCCCCCCAACCCCATCCACAGGGGGCCTGGATGACATGGCTATCCTGGCTGGCCAAAAGACTGGCGGAACAGGTCCATTTTACAGGCCAGGCCAGCTAGCACGGAGTAGTGGTTAAAAGAGGTGGACTCTAAACTGGAGAGCTAGGTTTGATTCCCCGCTCTGACGCATGAGCAGAAGACTACTATCTGGAGAACCAGATTTGTTCCTGGTGGGTGACCTTGGGCCAGTCACAGTTCTCTCCTAACTCTCTCAGCCAGAGCTGTAGCGAGGGGGAACTGTGTGTGCCCTGTGCCCCCACCACGCCCTTGCACTGCCTCCACACCAGTGCGTGCCGGGGGCAAGATGCCCCACCGTTCCCCTGGGCACTACACCACTGCTCTCAGTCACACCTACTTCACAAGGTATGTGTTATGGAGATAGGAAGAAGAAGAGCTGGATTTATATCCCCCCTTTGTCTCCAGCAAGGAAACTCATAGGGGCTGACAATCTCCTTGCCCTTCCCCCCTCACAACAAACACCCTGTGAGGTAGGTGGGGCTGAGAGAGCTCCAAGAAGCTGTGACTAGCCCAAGGTCACCCAGCTGGCATGCGTGGGAGTGCACAGGCTACCACGCATTGATTGATGATGATGAACTTTGGGGTGTATTCTTTTTACTGCTATTCTGATGTAACCTATGAAAATAAGAGACAGCAGCCATTTTAGGGTGGCTCCTCTAATTCTAGCTTGCCCGTCTGTTGGCCTGAATAAAATATTTCTTTGATTTTATTCATTGTCGGCTTGCGCTTTTTGGCTGAAATATTTTGAACCCCCCTGCGGTCACAATCTGGCTCGACAGATAAGTCTCCACAGCTCAAGTGGCAGAGCGGGGAACCAAACCCGGTTCTCCAGATTAGAGTGCACCCGCTCTTCACCGCTACACGATGCTGGCTTAACCACTACGCCACACTACTGATCTGCAACTCCTGCCGTTCGACTTCCAGAATTAAATGGGTTATCGATACACTTTTATGTTTTGCATCTGCACTGTGCTTTCAGCAGAAATCTGAGCGAGGCAGGATTCCTTCCGCCCCCCCCCTCCTCGCCCCATGTGAAGAGGGCCCGGCGGTCTCTTCGGAGAACGAGGGGGAGAGGAAGGCCTATCCAGAGGGCCATTAAATCCCTCAGAGGCAAAAGCCCTCTTCACGGAAACCTCTCTGCTCCCCCTCTTAATTAATACAATTACAGAGCCTCATTATTGATAATTCTGGCCACTGTTCCAGCTTCCCCTTTCTGTTCGTCCCCCCCCCCGCCCCCGCCAGCCTTAATTCTCTCTCAAATGCAGCACGAATGAACGTTTAATTAGCCATTAAACAGAATTAGCGGTCTCAGGATGGCAGGCCCGCGGGCAGAGCAGTCAGAGGAGGAGGTAGAATCTGGGGCTGGGAGGCAGCGGATATTTGCTGAGCAGAGGAGGCTGCCAAATCCGGATTTGGACATTCCTGGAGATTGAGGACGGAGCCCAGAGAGTGGAAGCGAGGGGTTTCGCAAGGGGAGGGTCGCCGGTCAGGTATAATGCCATGCTGTTCCCTTAGCCCCGTGGTGGCGAACCTATGGCACTCCAGATGTTCATGGACTACAATTCCCATCACCCCCAGCCAATTGGCCATGCTGGCAGTGGTTGATGGGATTTGTAGTCCATAACATCTGGAGGGCCATAGGTTCGCCATCACTGCCCCATAGGTGTTGAATTCGCGGCCCTCCAGATGTTATGGACTACAGTTCCCATCAGCCCCTGCCAGCATGGCCAATTGGGATTTGTAGTCCATGAACATCTGGAGTGCCATAGGTTCGCCACCACTGCCCCATAGGTGTCAAATTCGCAGCCCTCCAGATGTTATGGACTACAGTTCCCATCAGCCCCTGCCAGCATGGCCAATTGGGATTTGTAGTCCATGTGCATGGCCAATTGGGAGCCACGCCTGCGTGGTGTAGTGGTTCAGAGCAGGTAAACTCTAATCTGGAGAACAGGGTTTGATTCCCCACTCTGCCACTTGAGCTGAGGAGGCTTATCTGGGGAACCAGATTATTTTGTGCACTCCCACACATGCCACCTGGGTGACCTTGGGCTAGTCACAGCTCTTCGGAGCTCTCTCAGCCCCACCCACCTCACAAGGTGTTTGTTGTGTGGAGGGGGAGGGGGAGGAGCTTGTAAGCCCCTTTGAGTCTCCTTGCAGGAGAGAAAGGGGGGGAAAATAAATCCAAACTCTTCCTCTTAATACAGCACCAAGCCCACTACTGGGTCTCAATATACACGATCAGCTGTCCTCTTGGCCCCTGCCGGAAATGACGTCTCCTTACCTCAACGTTGAAAAATGCTTGATCCGGAGGAGGCGGAGGAGGGAAGGCACCAGGAAGTGGCGGGGGGTTCCCCGGGTCTTCTGACAGAGGGGGTGGCGGTGGAGGGAAGTCACCTGCAGACATCGAGAGGGAAAAAGAAGATTCAAGGGGGATGGAGATCATATCCCATGCATGCAGGGACTCCAGAGGAAATAGCTGCAGAAGGGATTGTGATGATTTACTGGCATGTTTCCTAAAAGGGTCTAGGAAGGGCCCTGCTGGATGGGATCAAATGTTCACTGAAACCTGCAGGCACGGGCCGGGGATCCACAACCAGGAGTTGGTTGTGGATCCCATCAGCCAATTGGTCATGCTGGCAGGGGCTGATGGGAATTGTAGTCCATAACATCTGGAGTGCCAAAGGTTCGCCACCACTGTTCTAGGACAACAGAAAACAACTCCACATCATCCTCTACACGAGAGCCCTTCAAGAGCTTGAAGATGGTTGTCGTATCCTGACCTTTAAGGCCTTACGCGGCCTGGGACCGTCGTATCTTCGAGACCGCATCACCCCATACGTCCCTGTACGGCCTCTTCGATCAGTTGAGGCCAATCTACTAGTGGCCCCTGGCCCCTCGGTGATGCGGCTGGCCTCCACACGGGCCAGGGCCTTTACGGCTCTGGCCCCGGCCTGGTGGAACGCTCTCCCCCCAACTGTCCGGGCCCTGCGGGACCTTGGTGAGCTGTTCCGCTGGGCCTTTGGAGGAACCGGCCGCTGATGGTGCCCCCTCCTTCCCTGGCCCCTGACATCTGGGCCAACTACCATCTAATGAGACTCACCATTCCTCCCTTTCGGGGGAGGGGAGGGAACTTTAAAAATAGACTGCTGGACGCCATTCATTCATTTTATTGAGATTTATTGTATATTTATCAGAAATAGTTTTTTACAGTTTTATCGCTGCTTTTAAATGTTTAGTTATCTTACATTGTTATCCTTTGTGTTGCACACTACCCGGAGCCCCTTGGGGATGGGGCGGTATAAAAGTTCAAGAAAACAAACAAACAAACAAACAAACAAACAAACAAACAAATAAATAAATCCTCCCTCAATCATCTCCTCTCCAGGTTAAACATATCCAGCTCCTTCAACCTTTTCTCATCGGACTGACTCTCCAGACCCGTCGTCACAATCTTTGCGGCTCTTCTCTGGACACCTTCCAGCTTGTCTATGTCCTTCCTAAACCGTGGTGCCCACAATTAAGCACCATATTCTAAATGACATCGATCCAAAGCAAAGTAAAACAGTGCCATCTTTTCACCTCGGGGATAAGACGGTATAAAAGCTTAAGGAAATAAATAAATGAAGGAAGGAAGGAAGGAAGGAAGGAAGGAAGGAAGGAAGGAAGGAAGGAAGGAAGGAAGGAAGGAAGGAAGGAAGGAAGGAAGGAAGGAAGGAAGGAAGGAAGGAAGGAAGGAAGGAAGGAAGGAAGGGTGGAAGGAAGGAAGGGTGGAGGGGTGGAAGAAAGAAAGAAAGAAAGAAAGAAAGAAAGAAAGAAAGAAAGAAAGAAAGAAAGAAAGAAAGAAAGAAACAAAGAAACAAAGAAAGAAAGAAAGAAAGAAAGAAAGAAAGAAAGAAAGAAAGAAAGAAAGAAAGAAAGAAAGCCCAAAATCACATTTGCCTTATTAGCTACCGCATCACACTGCTACGACACACACTACTGCCAAGACGAGTCTCCTCTCTCCTATAATTATACATTTGGTTTTTCCCAACTAACTGCAGAACTTTACTTTTATCTCCACTGAAATTCATTTTATTTGTTTAAGCCCAGATTTCAGAGCTTGGCACGATCATACGGTCTCTTGCCTCTGCCTTTTATTGTATTTGCTACCCCTTCCAATTGAGCAACACCTGCACATTTAACAAGTGTCCCCTCGATTCCTTCATCCAAATCATTTCTAAAGATGTTGAGCAACTCTGAGCCCAGGATAAAATCTCCAAGGAACTCTACTTGTCACTCTTATTCAAGAGGATGAGGAGCCGTTAACAAGCGCTCTTTGGGTGCGATCTGTCAGCCAATTACAGATCCACCTAACAGTAGTAGGATTCAAATTGCATTTTGCCAACCTGTCAAGAGGAATATTATGTGGAACTTTATGAAAAGCCTTGCTGAATTCAAGGTACCTGCGTCGACAGCGTCCCCATTATCCATCAAGGAAGCCACTTCCTCAAAAAGGAAGATACGGTTAGTCTGACATGATTTGTTCTTAAGAAGAAGTAGTGTTTGGGTTTATACCCCCCCTTTCTCTCCTGTAAGGAGACTCAAAGGGGCTGATAATCTCCTTTCCCTTCCTCCCCCTCTACACCCACAACAAATACCCTGTGAGGTGGGTGCGGCTGAGAGAGCTCTGAAGAACTGTGACTAGTCCAAGGTCACCCAATAGGAATGTAGGAGTGCGGAAACACGTCTGGTTCACCAGATAAGCCTCCACAGCTCAAGTGGCAGAGCGGGGAATCAAACCCGGTTCTCCAGATTAGAGTGCACCTGCTCTTAACCCCTACACCACGCTGGCTCTTAGTAATCACAACCATATGATTGTGATTTGCCCATATGGGCAAAAAATCCAAACTTCACATACATGCTACAGGGGTCAGTGCTATCAGTCACAGACCAGGAAAGGGATTTGGGCGTCTTAGTTGATAGTTCCATGGGAATGTCAACTCAATGCATGGCAGCTGTGAAAAAGGCAAACTCTATGCTGGGGATAATTAGGAAAGGAGTTGATAATAAAACTGCAAAGATTGTCATGCCCTTATTTAAAGTCGCGGAAGCGAACGCATTCTTTGGAGTATTGTGGCGCTCAGTTCTGGTCGCCACATCTCAAAAAGGAGATCGAAGAGATAGAAAAAGTGCAGAGAAGGGCAACGAGGATGATTGAGGGACTGGAGCACCTTCCTTATGAGGAGAGGCTGCAGCGTTTGGGACTCTTTAGTTTGGAGAGGAGACGTCTGAGGGGGGATATGATTGAAGTCTATAAAATTATGCAGGGGGTAGAAAAATGCGACATAGAGAAATTTTTCTCTCTTTCTCACAATACTAGAACCACAGGGGCATCCATTGAAAAATGCTGGGGGGAAGAAGTAGGACTAGAAAAAGGAAAGACTTCTTCACACCACGTGTGATTGGTGTTTGGAATATGCTGCC
>NW_025950458.1:0-14477 GCF_021028975.2 Sphaerodactylus townsendi
ATAAAATGATTTTTCCCACTTAGTGACCCTGTGCACATACGATTTTGCTCCCACAGCTGTGTGTGTAAGGGCTACATATTTAAAAAAATCATCTGAAATGAATTCATCATTTTGATCAGTTGTGATCATAAGTAGGCAAGATTCTGAAATGGATTTTCTTCGACTCCGAAATTTCGGCACGGCAATCTTCAGTGTATGGTTCCAAACCACTTTATCCAATTCAGATTCTGAGAAAAAGAAATGCAGAATTTTCCATTCAAGACCACCATCACCATCATCATGTTCATATTATCATCATAAAATAAACACAAACAGGTGTGCGGCGTGAAACTGATAATCCAGGAAATAGCGCAGCACACCGGCTGGCTGGTAGTGAAAACATCAACAATTATAGTCAAATAAATAGTCTACTTCAGTCTCAAAACTCAAATGTATCTTATTGACATAAGTTCTTAAACTGTAATACAATTTTACATAACAATGTGCTGAAATGCATCACAAATCCTAAACATAAAGAGGTATGGTTCATAAGAAGCTAAATTCCTTATTCAGTGCTATATATCTGAAACAGCAGAAGGCAAACCGCAAAAGTCCATAACAGAGTGTGAAGCAATATCTCAAGCCAAAGAGTTTGAGTGCTGTTCCGCTGTTGCGAAAGTCAAGCGTCACTGTCTGTAGGCTGCTCTGCTTCAGTGAATAATTCAATAGTTCAATTCATTCAAACGCAATTGCGTATTTGAGTTTTCAATCGTCCATCTTCTTCAGGAACATGGTCTTAGTGTTCAAAAAGGCCCGACGTTATTTACTCATCTTGACAAATTTAAAACACGTTGGATGACGATACTGAACAAGTGTTCTTTTGATTTAATGATACTGATAGTAGAAACAGCGTTGGAGGAGGAAAAAGTTATTTTGACTGATATACAATAAATTAAAACCTCCCAGAAGATACAACGCTCCTACAACAGAAAGACTTTGACGAATGTCTTAAAGAGATACAGAAAGATTTAGATAATTACAAGGACAAACTATTGGAATTTAAAAGTTAAAAAATTAATAGAGACCTTAAAGATTATAACAACAAGCAAGTTTATAAATGGCAATCTGATACTCCCCGGTTAGAAAAACATGTTAGGTGGAAGAATGGCTGGAGTTCCTCCAGGAGTGATTACACTGACCGGGAGGACTCCCGCCCATCCTCAGGAGATGAAGCCAGTTTTGGATCTAATAGACCTTCATTGGAAAGATGTAGTCCCGGGGGACACTTGGAGAGACGTAGCTTAAGACAAAGACGCCCCACTACATTTTTTCGGCCAGTGTGGCCAGACAAGAGGAAAACTTAGTGGTTAATCTTTCCTCCCGTGCATTAACGCCGGATGAGCACCGGGTCCTTAACTTGGGTCTCAGTTTTGTTTTCCAACCTGATTATGATGCATATAAAACACAGGTTGATGTGTTTAAACTTGTTCGCCTGCTAAAACTGAGAGCGTTTTTTGGCCAGGGATTAGAAATGAATGAATTTGAGAAAAGTTTTTCTATTAAATCTAATTTTGTTCCATCAATATCATACTCTGAAATTAGTACTTTTGAAAATTGGTAAAAAAAGACATAGCCAAACTTGAATCTTCTTATCATCCTATATATGATATTAAACAAAAAAACATAGACAGACGGGACCGTCTCATTATAGAACAACTAAGAGAAGATAAGAGTATTGTTATTAAGCCTGCAGACAAAGGCGGAGCTATAGTCATTTTAAATTATGATGACTATGTAGCTGAAAAAAGTAAACAGGTTTCTGACCATCAATTTTATGTTAAATTACCTGGTGACCCTACAGTATCTATAAAGAACATTATAAGAATTACTATCCAAGAAGCCACCATATTAGGGTGGATCTCAGATAAAACGGCAAAAATATCTTATAAATGATTATCCTAAAATTCCTACATTTTACGTCCTTCCAAAGATCCACAAAAATGTCTTCCCACCTCCTGGGAGACCAATTGTAGCTGGGACAAATTCCGTTTTGGAACTGTTAGCTAAATTCTTAGATTATTTCTTGCAACCTTTTGTGTTTAAAATATCGTCCTTCATTAAAGACAGTTCAGATTTTATTAGACAACTAGAAGGTAAAATATGTCCCTTAGGGACCACGTTTGTAACATTAGATGTTAGATCATTATATACCAACATCTCACATGAAGAAATAAGAGACATATTATACCAACTATTAGACAGTCGCCAAGATCTGAACCCTCCCACCCACTTTCTGATAAACCTATTAGAAATCGTATTAGAAAAGAGTTATTTTAGATTTCAAGATGATTTCTATGGCCAAATTAAAGGACTTTCCATGGGGTCTTCCCTAGCACCTGCAGCTGCTAATTTATGTATGCAACATTTTGAAAATGCTCATATTTATAATTCTGATCAAAATCCTTTTTTTCAGGGATTAATGTACAAATGATATATAGATGACTTGTTCTTTATTTTTGGTCCAGGTTTTGAATTTGAACTTTTTTTGCACTGGATTAACTCCCTTTATACATCTGTTCAATTTGAAGGTCATTGCAACCAACAAACTATTAACTTTTTGGATACCAGAGTCAGTTTAGACGATAATAACAGGCTAATTTTCAACATTTATCATAAGCCTACAGACAAAAATAATGCATTACATTTTTATTCATTTCACCCTCGTAGACTTAGAGTGAATTTGCCCTTTAGTCAATTAGTTAGGGCAAAAAGGAACTCTACTACACAGGATTCCTTCAGAAAGGAAACTAATAACATAATACATCAATATTATAACAGAGGATTACCTGAAACTATTCTGCAGACAGCCTTAAACAGAATTGACAACATTAACAGATCAGACTTGTTAAGACCTAAGGAAAAGGAGAAACATACAACTCTGGTCTGGGCTTTAGACTACACTATTTATTTATTTATTTATTATTTTACTTTTATACCGCCCTCCCCCGGAGGGCTCAGGGCGGTGCACAACAACAATAAGACAATAAATATGTCAAACATTAAAATATTAAAACAGTTTAAAAGCAGCATTCGATTTCTATATCAATTAGATTAAAAGATGGCATCCAGCTAGTAAAACTCCTACAAAAGGGAACAGCGGGTTTAGCTGTTTCTGGCACCCTATCAGTGGCTGGACTCTCCAAAGGCCCGGCGGAATAACTCGGTCTTACAGGCCCTGCGGAATTCATTGAGGTCCCGCAGGGCCCGGACAGATGGAGGGAGAGCATTCCACCAGGCAGGGGCCAGGGCCGTGAATGCCCTGGCCCTAGTGGAGGCCAGCCGCATCATAGATGGGGCGGGGACCACGAGTAGATTGGCCTCTGCCGAACGCAGAGACCGGCGTGGGACATATGGGGCCAGACGGTCTCTCAGGTACGAAGGTCCCAGACCGCGTAAGGCCTTAAAGGTTAACACCAACACCTTGAAGACAATCCGGAACTCAACTGGGAGCCAGTGCAAGCGATGCAACACGGGCATGATATGGTCTCTGAAGGCACCTCCCGTGAGCAGACGTGCCGCTGCATGCTGGACCAGTTTCAATTTCCGGATCAGCCGCAAGGGAAGGCCCGCGTAGAGCGAGTTGCAATAGTCTAACCTGGAGGTGACCGTTGCATGGATTACAGTGGCCAGGTCCGCCTGGGAGAGGAAGGGGGCCAGCCGCCGGGCTTGTCGAAGATGGAAAAACGCAACCCGGGTTACCTGGGCCACCTGGGTCTCCATTGAAAGAGACGAATCCAGGTGGACCCCCAGGCTGCGGACAGAGGGGGTCGGTGCCAATGAGACCCCCTCCCACACCGGCGGCTGGAAATCCCTCATCCCCCCCCCCACGGCCTAGCCAGAGAATCTCCGTCTTCGTTGGATTTAGCTTTAACCTGCTCTGCTTCAACCAACCAGCTACCGCCTCCAAACAATGCTGTAGAGCTGCAGGGGCGGTGACCGCTCCCCCCTCCATCGACAGAATGAGCTGGGTGTCATCAGCGTATTGGTGGCACACCAGCCCAAAGCTCCGTACCAGCTGAGCAAGGGGTCGCATGTAGATATTAAACAACAGCGGGGACAGCAGCGCTCCCTGAGGCACCCCACAATGAAGTGGGCACCGTCGGGAGGCCTGGTCCCCGCACCACACTTGCTGACTCCGGTCCCGGAGAAACGAGGCAATCCATTGAAGGACAGTGCCCCGCACCCCGGAAGCGGCCAGGCGGTGGGTCAAAAGATCGTGGTCGACCACATCAAACGCTGCGGTAAGATCCAATAATACCAGCAGCGCCGATCCGCCTCGGTCAAGCTGCATACGGAGCGTATCTGTGACAGCGACGAGAACAGTCTCCGTCCCATGCCCAGCACGGAAACCGGACTGGAAGGGATCAAAAGCCGATGCGTCCTCCAGAAAACCTTGAAGCTGCTCCAACACCACTCTCTCAATTACCTTCCCCAGAAACGAAAGATTCGAAACGGGGCGGTAATTGGCCGGATCACTAGGATCTAACAGCGGTCTTTTTAAGAGTGGGCGGACCACTGCCTCCTTCAACCCACCCGGAAAAACTCCTTGCTCAAGGGAGCTATTGATGATATTCAACAGGTGGGGTCGTAACTCCTCTCGGCATGTTTTAATAAGCCAAGAGGGGCACGGATCCAGAGGACAGGTAGTAGGTCTAACAGCAGCCAGGATTCTGTCGACAGCAGCTTCAGAGAGCAGGGAAAACTGGGCCAGACAAGGGCCAGAAAACGGCAAGGGAGCCTCCAGTTCACCAATTGTCTCTAAGGTGGCAGGAAGGTCTTGGCGGAGTGACGCGATTTTATCTGCAAAATAGCTCATAAAAGCCTCACAGCTAATAGCCAATTGGCTATTTCTTGAGCCCTCAGATATTGAGGTAAGAGACCGAATAATACGAAACAATTGCGCTGGGCGAGAGCTAGCAGATGCGAGAGAGGAGGAGAAGAATGTCCTCTTCGCCTCCTTCATTGCCACCTCATAGGCCTTCATAAACGTCCTATAAGATGTTCGCGCAGCCTCGTCACGAGACTTCCTCCACACTCGCTCTAGCCGTCTAAGCTCCCGTTTCAAACAGCGTAGCTCCTCGGTATACCATTAGGCGAGGGGTAAAGCTATTACCACTAGTAAAGCTATACAGATTCAATCTATAGTTAGAAAACACTGGCATATCATTGTGGATTTACCTGGTTGTTCCAGTTTTCCTAAAATTGGATATCGGAGAACCAAAAATATTAGAGACACATTGGTTAGAGCTGACATAAGCACTAAAATGATAACACCACCAATAGTGTCTGGCCACTTTAATTGTGGCAGGTGCTCAGTCTGTCCTCTCTCCCTGAATACCAACTTGATAGTAGACTCTTATTCAGGCTTTAAGTGGACATTAAAAGAATTTACTAATTGTAATACTACTACTAGAAGAAGAAGAAGAAGAAGAAGAAGAAGAAGAAGAAGAAGAAGAAGAAGAAGAAGAAGAAGAAGAAGAAGAAGAAGAAGAAGAAGAAGAAGAAGAAGAAGAAGAAGAAGAAGAAGAAGAAGAAGAAGAAGAGTTTGGATTTATATCCCCCCTTTCTCTCCTACAGGAGACTCAAAGGGGCTTACAATCTCCTTGCCCTTTCCCCCTCACAACAAACACCCTGTGAGGTAGGTGGGGCTGAGAGAGCTCAGAAGAGCTGTGACTAGCCCAAGGTCACCCAGCTGGCGTGTGTGGGAGTGCACAGGCTAATCTGAATTCCCCAGATAAGCCTCCACAGCTCAGGCGGCAGAGCTGGGAATCAAACCCGGTTCCTCCAGATTAGATACACGAGCTCTTAACCCCCTACGCCACTGCTGCTCCCACTACTAACTCCTACTACTAGCTCCCACTACTAACACACTACTAACTGTGTCTATCTTATTAGATGCCCATGTAATATGGTGTACATTGGTAAAACAACACGTGCTATCAAATTACGGATCTCTGAGCACAAATCAAATATTAAACATAACAGAGAAGAAGCCCCCTCGGTAACACACTTTAGGGAACATGGACACACAGAAAATGATATGAGATTTCTGGTTCTCAAAAAATACAAACAAATCCTATTTTTTGATTTAAACAAATTTATTATACAGGAAGAAAATGTTTATTTTCAAATTCAAAAGCCATATATTTGGGTTAAATAAAGATCTTGATTTTTCCTGTCACCTTAACTGAATGCAAGCAGAGTACTTTACACCTGTGATTGATTAGAAAGAACATATAAATACTGTCATTAGGCAGTAGCACACAGACAACACATGGATAGCTACAGGCTCAGGTCTAAGACATCTTGTCTAATGTAGGTTCGTAGAGCAAAACGTGTGTGTGTGTGTGTGTGTGTATATATATATTGCTGATGCCATGTAATATGTAATTATGAAAAGTGTCATTTTTGATACTAAGAATAATGTTATATGATATGTTATTATTTTTAGATTACAGCTGGTTGGCTTAATTAAGTTGTATTAAACTAACATGTTCCTGAAGAAGATGGACGATTGAAAACGCAAGTACGCGATTGCGTTTGAATGAATTGAACTATTGAATTATTCACTGAAGCAGAGCAGCCTACAGACAGTGATGCTTGACTTTCGCAACAGCGGAGCAGCACTCAAACTCTTTGGCAAGATATTGCTGGCACCGCACTCTGTTATGGACTTTTGCGGTTTGCTTTCTGCTGTTTCAGATATATAGCACTGAATAAGGAATTTAGCTTCTTATGAACCATACCTCTTTATGTTCAGGATTTGTGATGCATTTCAGCACATTGTTATGTAAAACTGTATTACAGTTTAAGAACTTATGTCAATAAGATACATTTGAGTTTTGAGACTAAAGTAGACTATTTATTTGACTATAATTGTTGATGTTTTCACTACCAGCCAGCCGGTGTGCTGCGCTATTTCCTGGGTTATATTATCATCATAAACAAAAGCTGTATGCCACCTTTCTGCCCAATGAGGGCAGTCAAAGTAGCCAACAATTAAAGGAAAATAACCATCATATAAAAACAATGAAAACTAAACTAAAAACACATACCGTATTTAATGCATAGAAAAGAGCCTTTAAAACACAGGTTTGAACAGAGGGAACTTTCAGAAAATATCAGAAAAAAACTTAAAAGAACTGAGCTGTGGGCAGTGACAGAAAGAGAAAGATGAAAGTCCCCGAAGAAAGTGCCACAGTTTAGTGCCACAGCCACCCACTTCAAGAGACCCCTCGCCTAATTTCATGAGGAAGGGCATTTGAAGCAGAAACTTGGAAGATGATGTTAATGGTCTGAAAGGTTCATGCATGAGTAGGCAGTTCTTTGTCGCCCCTTAGTAGAAGCATATCTAATTTTGAACCTGACCAATCTTGATGGGGCCAGTCTCTGAGAAGACAATTCTCATATGAACCCAGTTTTCAGAAGAAATACCAAAATTAAAATAAATGGAGGGACCATTGAATTCCACTCAGAACAGCAAAGTGTTGCCTGCAAATGAAAAGCTGCAGCCTGATCGTGGAAGTGGTGGTGCTGCAGGTAGGAACAGGAAGAGGGTTGGGAAGCAGGTGAAAAGGAGGGCAGAGTGGTGAGGAGGTGGGGGGAGGAGGATCCCCACTACTCCCCAACATTTCAGCCAGGTGGGTGGAATGGAGTCCCCTCCACCATCACTTGAGCTGTGCCAGGAGGGGGAGGGGGCTGCTGCAGTAGGCAGGTGGTGGCAGCGCTTCAGAGGGTGGACTGTCTGGGGAGTGGCCAGACGATGAGTGATGTGGGAAAAGAACGGGTGGGAGGACAAAGTGGTGGGGAGGCAGAGCTGTGAGAAGGGGGATGGGCAGGTGGGCAGAGTAGTGAGTTGGGGCTGGAGTGTGGGAGGGCAACGTGAAGAAACAAGAAAAGCGTCCGACAGGGACCACTCAGTGAACATGCAGCTGCACCTGGCCTGATAGCAGCTACTGCATCAGTCAGCACTGTCTGGCCTCCCCCCAACAGAAGTGGGATCAAATGAAAAAAAATTCCCTGTGTAAATTCCCTGTGTAAATTCCCTGGAATTGGCCACCACTGTGCTTCTTGACCAGACTTCACCTGGGAAGTGGCTTCCAGGGGGTTTGAGTTGGGTTTCCGAGTTGGGATGTGAAGACATGGGGGACATTTGAAGTTGGTGAAGTTGCCAACGTCATTATACTGCTTCTAGGTACAACCTGCCAATCACAACGGGCAGGTCTAGGAATAAGAGCTACCCATTGCCATCAGCAAGGGGCAGCGGTGGCAGATCTTTAATTCCTCCTGCTGCTGCATATGCCTGTGGGAGGCCTCCCTCCATAGCAAGAGCTCTGGCAAATCTTCACCCTTTAAGATGACAGGGCTGCAGGAAACCTGCCCCAAGAACATTTGGCCTGAGGATTTGAATAACACTTAATTGTAGTTGAGTCTTTTAGAAGAGTAAACAAACAAACAAACAAACTGCAGCCCAGGACTGAGTTTTGAAAACCATGAGGCTGAGCTTGTAAGCTTCTTGAGGGGGGAAAAGTCAGTTTTTCCTTTTAAAAAAGTCTATTGCAGCCTAGGGTGAAATCCCCCCTCCAAATGAATAAGTCCTCTTCGCTTGGAGGCCAAAAAGTACTCAAGTCAGGCTGAGGTTTGCAGGTGTTCAGAAATAATTTCATGGGGACACCACGGTAGTTTTACAAATTAAAAAAGCAATCCGGGTTGGGCTGTGTTCAGTTTATTTAGTTTGGATTCTCAGAGTCCAGTGCAGCCTCCGTTGCCAGCCAGCTTGGTGTGATCGAGAAGGAGGGCAAAATGACTGACAGCAGAGTGCACTGTGGGCCTGAGGGAAAGGCCAAAGAGAACAGCCCTGGCAGCAGGGAGAGGGATGGGAGGGCGGCAACTTTCTCCTTCCTTGTGCGGAGTCTAGCAGCAGAGCCAGCCCACCCACACCCCATCATCTGGTCTTGCTGTAGATTGCAAGGATCCCCCTTCAGGAGGCCTTCAGGGGTGGGGAAGGAGGACAGCCTGGAGTCCCCTCCCCCCCAGACACACACCCCGCCCCAGGACTCACTCCAAAAGCTGTCAAAATATCATTCCTTGAATTAGTACTTACTATCCAGCCACTTCTGGGAAGTCATGTTGATTGTATCATAGTAGGTTAATATGCTAAAAAGGGGCAAAATCTCCCTGTTAATGAGGGTATAGTTGTAATGGAGGTCAGGAAGATTCACGAATTCATCCAGTGCCTTCAGGTCCATCAGCCAAACAGTCGGCAAGAAAGCAGCAAAGAGGAGAAGGCTCAGAGGATGCATGGCCCAGCACCTAGTTGGGCCCTTTGCCAGTCCTCTTCTGCACAGCATTTCCTGCCTCACTACTGACAGAGAGGACTCATCCACAGTCCCCTTCAAAGCTCCGCTGAAGTAGCTTTCCAAAGGGATGATGCACACTGAAGCCTCCCTGTGCTTTAAGAACCCGCTCAGTCTCCCTCTGGCTGAATCCCAGGCAAAAGTCCTGCCAAAACAATGACCCATTTTGTAAAATTACCCCATGTTCCAAAGGAGGAGCCAGGAAAGAGCTTCTTGCTTCTCGGCAGCACCTTGACATTTAGGAGAACTTAAAGCTATTGTGGTGTCGTGTTTAGAAACGTGGACTAGGATTTGGCAGTCCCAGGGTCTAATGTCCTCTCTGCCACTGAGGAACCCTGGACAAGCCACACTTTTTCAATCTAGCCTCCCTGAAACAACCCCTGACTTGGGATCCTTCTTTTGTTCTTTCATTTGATGCCACTTTAGCCACAGTACGTCCCTCAGCACACTTGCCCTCCTGTGAATTTCACTGTCAACGAGGCAAACTGGAGCCCTGGGAAAAACCTGAGTTGGATGCCCCCCCCATGGGCAGCCACCCCACCATGACCGAATTTTTTTTTTTGTGCCAGGTCATTGGTACCTGCAGGGGGTGCATTTTTAGACATATCAGGGCAGTCTCCTGATGAGACCCTGGAAGTTTTGAGACTTTGTCTTCAGAAATGTGCCTCCCCAGCCTGCACCCCCCCCCCATTGACAGCAATGCAGAAAACTCAATGCAGGACAAAGATTCTTGGGCAAATTTCTGGAATGTTCCTGCAAGGGGCGCACTTTTGGACGTATTGGCACCATAATGTCAGAGTATCATCTGGAGACTGTCCTGATGGCACCCACAAGCTTGGTGCAGTTTGGTTCAGGGGGTCCAAAGTTATGGACCCTCAAAGGTGTAGCCCCCATCTCCTATTAGCTCCCATTGGAAACAATGGGGGATGGGGCACCCCCTTTGAGAGTCCATAACTTTGGACTCCCTGAACCAAACCTCACCAAACCTGGGTAATAGTATCAGGAGAGTTTCCCGAAAAATCTCTGAAATTTTGGTGCTCCTACTAAAAACTACACCCCCTGCAGGCCAAAAACAGAAAAAACACTGAAAATAGAAAACCCTCCACAAACGAACCTCCATTTTTGGCGCCCACCTCAAGGGGGCGCCCTGGGCATCTGCCCACTTTGCCCAATGGGAGTTATGACACTGGAGGATAACACAGGAAGTCACATATTTGGGCCTGCCTGCAGAGACTTATGGACCCCAAGGGGTTCCAGAACATCCTGCAAGAGTCACCACCTACTGATGACTCTCTCAAAGAGCTGGTAGGAAGCTGAGAAACGAAGCTCTCTAAAGCAACTGGAATTGTTGCACCATGGCATCCTCTACATCCCTGGTCCAAATCAGCTTCTTGGTATACTGAGGAGCTGAGAAGGACTAAACAGGAACTGAGATGACTGGCGCGAATGTGGAGGCATACTCACAATGAGAAATCAAGACACTAGTTTACAGAGGGGATCAGAAGGAAATGATCTAACCCTAACCCTAACCTTAACAATGTGTCTTGCCATCTGGAGCATTTAGCTGGATTGTTTTAAATGGTTTTATGATTTGTTTTTATTGATTATATGAATTTTATGTATGATTTTACGCTTTATGCCATTGTAAGCCACCCTGAACCCTATGGGGGCAGGGCAGGGTGCAAATGTTAAAATAAATAAATAAATGTAATAAACCCACATATATTTATTGAGTTGGTCAGCATGATCTGTAATGCCTTCCCACTCAAGTCTGAGAGCTGACAGAGATACTAGAACAAGGAGGTGTATTGTCACGAATAGTTACAATGTTTGTTATTTCAGATTTCAGGTTTAAAAACAATTTCATGACTCTTTGATTAATGGCTTACTGGATCTTTGGCCTCCCAGACACATGCCAAGGAGAAATGCCTTGGCCATATAATTAGAAGAGTGTCAACATGTTCTTCTCCTAAATGTTCTGGGATCTGCAACTGGTTCTTCCAGTCACTAGAGTGTGCAGGATCCAGTGTTCTTTCGATTTATTTTTCGATGGTCTTTTAATGTTCTTTCTTTCGATGTTGCATTTATATCCTGCCCTTCCTCCCTGGAATTCAGAGCAGCAAAAGTGGTTCTCTGGCCCTTATTGTATGTACTGTCCAAAAGTTAAGATGACTAATTCATTTGGATGGAGGTTCTTCACCTTAGGCTGCAGTGGAATTATTTGGAACAAGCCCTGGAAACAGCACCAAAAAAGCCCACTATGTGGTTTCCTCATGTGGATGACCCATTCACAATTTGGAGCCACGGAGAAGAAGAACTAAACAAGTTTTTGGGCCATACTAACAATATCCATCCTAACATCCAATTTACTGTGGAAAAAGAAAATGAGGGAAAACTACCATTTCTAGATGTCTTCCTCATCCGCAAACCAAACCAACAATTGGTCCACACAGTATACAGGAAAACCTACATACACTGATAGATACCTTATATACTCGTGCATAAGTCTACTTTTTCAGCACATTTTTTTGTGCTGAAAAAAGCTCCCCTCGACTTATACACGAGTGAACGGGGGGGGGGGGAATGGGTGGTGAGCGAAAAGAGGCTAGGAGCTGAGGGTGTTTTTCTGTACCTGCTCCCTGCTATGTGGATGCAAAGGCAGCTCCCAGGTAAGCCTTGGGCTGTTGCTTCGCTGCACTACAGGTTTCCAGTATCTTCATCCACAGTGAATAGGTGTGAATATTAAATATTAACTTTATATGTTACAGAATTTTTGTTCAGCCATACTCATTGGGAAATCCACACCATTGGAGCCCATGGTGGCAGGAATCCCCCCCCCCCACATACACACGGGGTACTCTGGAGTGTAGCCACTGCCAGCACCTTTCTAGGCCCCCCACCCAGTGTTTTTGGAAAGCAGGTAGGACTTCTGTCCAGCTGTGCTTGCAGACCTGCAAAAAAGACTTGCTTTGGGGCAGCAGCTGCCATCACCTCGCCAGCATCTTCACTGTGTCATGATAAGCTATCCGTGTTGAAGGAGAACCTGTAGGGACTTTTTAAAAGGGTATCTTGTTGAACATCTTCCCTATGAAACTCTGAAGAGATACTGTCTGTGAGAGTTCTATATTCCACTGCAGAACTTTGCAGAACCATTTCTTTGAATCACTGAGGTGTTTGCCTTAATGGCTGTAGCTCATCAAGCTTGTGGGGCAGGACTTCTTGCCTGTCAGAAAGTTGTGGTCTGGGTCAGGTGTCCTTTATTCTTTTTCTCAAACCTACTTCTTGCCGTACCTCCCCTTTCCACATCTTCTAACATACGCAGTGGAACCAGCTGTAATTTCGCAAATGTTATGCAAAGACGAATCAGTGAACCCACGACTGCTTCTGTGAAGATAACTCTTTATTTGCAGATTGTAGCTGTGATCCAGTTCAGCAGAGAAACACACAGTGAGAGAATCCTCATTTCCCCCTGCTTTTACAATTCCATTGTTTTCGTTGGGCTAGTATTGCCCTATGTGCGTCTGATATCTTTCCGTCAGTTGGATAAGCTGCTTTCTATACTGGGGGAGTGGGTGAGATTTGGAATTATTTAAATGACAGTGGGCAAGAGACTCTTCCTTTCATGACAATTTACTAATAAAATATGGTAGAGAAACCCAGTCACTGATATGCCAGCGTCCCTCTAAGTTCTCTCCTTAGCCAAGATGGGGACCCAAGAAAACTGGAATAGACCAGAAAGCTTTGTTCACTGCTCAGAAATCCAGGTTCAAATTCTTGCTGAGCCACAACACTGACTGGACTTGAGGTAATTTTAGCCCTTCTTGTATCTCTCTCAGCTTAAACTACCTTTCAAGTTTGTTTAGGAGGTAAATATCTCCTCTGAGTAAATAACATGATATTGTCAGAAGAACTCTGCCAAAAACTCAACCGTGCTCCCAGTTTTTACCCCCATAATAATCCCCTGAAGTTTGCTAAACTGAGAAAGAGTACTGGCCCAAGTTTAGCTGGATTGCTTTCTGGACCAAGTGGGGAATTCAGTATTCAGATCACATCAACACAAAGTCCATCTGGCCATGTTGCACCAGTAGACCCATGATAACAGCAAGCAGGAAAAAACCTATTTATTATATCACTTAAGCCACCGAGCTGATCAACCTCCACCAACACCCTTTTATGAAACATAAATTGCTGGAATAACATTTCTTGGAGGCAGTCAGACTATCGTTCCACGGCATCCATCTCCATGGCAGTCATCACATGGATAAGTGTCTGGCATGATGAGCATCTCCGTTGTTTCCATGAAAGGACCCAACGCATTTTCTGGATGGACAACCTATGGATAAAATTGCAGTTCCATTTAGTGAAGCCTGATAAGCTACTTGGGATATACAAGAATGGATTTGTGATGGAAAGTGACATTGAGTCACAACTCGCTTAAGGTGAAATTGTAGGGTTCTGGAAAGGGCAGCAACCTGTCAGTATCACTCAGTATCCCCCCCCCTCCCTTTTCACACAAGGCCTGAACATCTCGTGAGAAAGTTCTCACCTACAGTTTCATTTTTTTCTACCAGTGCGCACCTATCAGCAACTGATTACAATAAGCCACCTGGCCTTCACCCAGTGACGAGATTATACCCACCAGCCAGGTCCCAGAGTAAGAGCATGCCAAAATCCAGCCAGGGGAAGCCCTAGTTGACTGCAAGCAACAGTGAAGACATACGCAACAGGCCCAGTACATGAATGTGGCTCAGGATCCCGACACATCCACAGTCTGGGCATAGCAATGGATTAGAGGCTTGTAAGCCGAATTCTTCCAAACACTTTGCAAGTATGGAAACTATATGGTCCATTCTGCATGGGCTATAAGGACTGATGTAGATTCTGGTAAAAACACTGTTTTGGGGGAAGACTTCGCACAGCTGCCACAGCTGGAGCAAAGCCACAATGGCCCACATCCCCCACATGGCGTTTTGGCACCCACCTGGTGCTGAGTGAACGACACTGGGTGGATGCTGCCATTTTCCCTGTGCCACAATAGTTCCCTTCTTACCTCCTCTCGGCTGCCATCGCTCTGCAGAGGCT
>NW_025950459.1:0-14471 GCF_021028975.2 Sphaerodactylus townsendi
CACACACAGCAGCTCAGCTTCACAGAAGCTGTCCTACTTTTATTCTTCATCAATTTTATTGAAAGCCATAGGCCATTACAGTATTACAATATTGTTACATTACAACTTCTGAGCCAACTTGTTATTCCAACAGGTAAGAAAAAAAAGAAAAAAAATTCACTAAAAATCCATCATTGAACACTAAATCTTTCACTTTCCCCCCTACAATATGTCTGAATTGTATTCCCACCTAACTTAAACCAGTTTAGGTTTGATCATTTGCTTTATTACATTGTTGGAGCGAATCTTTGTAGCTGCCAAGGCGAATAGGCCAACCCTATAGGATATATAGGGATCCAAATCCGCAAGGAGAAGGTATAATTTGTCTGAGTCATAATATACCTGGGACAGGGATATAAAACTATTCAAAAACTTAGCCCTAGGCTCTGCGTACAGGGGGCAGTTCAGAACATAATGAGGTAAATCCTCTACTTCCTGTTTGCAGATACAAATTCGTTGTTCAGCTGGTATTTTGGCATATCTGCCTTCTAAATAATTTGTTGGCATTGTTTGAAATCGTAATGCTGTCATAGCGTTCCTTATCTTAAACTGAGTAATGCCAGCAAGATAGGGGGCTCTGTGATGATCCTTTTTAAGGTGACTATACCAGGGAGCAAACTTGGAATGTAAAATTATATCTCTGTCCATACAGTTATCCCCTTTGAATATCCAGTCCCGAAGGTCGTGATTTAAAATTGGTGAAGAGAATAAATGATCTGGAACAGAATAACTGAGCAATATATTATTTAGGGAGGTATTATGTAATTCCGAGGCCTTAAGTAGTATCTGCAAACTTTGATTCCCAAACGAAGTTGGTTTTAGTGAACTCTTTTTAACGTATTTCAAGATTGCCAATTCAGCTCGAGCTTTAATAGAAGGCAAACCAAGTTCTGCCCTGAGGAGGGCCGCTGGCGTTCCTTTGGGAAGTAGCAGAATTCGTTTAAGGAAGAAGTTTTGAATAGTTTCTATTTTATGTAGGACTTGTACATTCCATCCCCAAATCTCTATAGCATAGAGTAGCATAGGTATAACTTTAATTTTAAAAATTTTTAGGGCTGGATCAACTAAATGACCTCCTTTTGTATGATAAAATCTCACTATTGCCCCAACAGATTTTTGAGCAGCTGCTTTGACCACTGCTAAATGGGCATTCCAATTTAGTGAAGGACTGAATGTAACTCCTAAATATTTAAAATTATTGCATTGCTCTATAGGAATATTATGGATGTTCCAACTGTATTTTCTTGGTCTTTTCTTGAACACCATTACCTTAGTTTTGGAATAGTTTATGGAGAGGGCCTCCTCTCTGCAATACTCACCCAAACCATATAGGAGTCTCCTTAAACCATTCCTTGTAAGTGAAACTAGGACCATATCATCTGCGTATAGCAGAATTGAAATTTTCTGTTTTCCTAGCGAGGGGGCAACAAATTCATGGCCGGTCAGTTTGGGAATTATGTCATTAATATAAAGGTTGAATAAGGTGGGGGCAAGTAAACAGCCCTGTTTGACTCCTTTCCCTGCTCTAAACCCATCTGTTAGAGAGCCTGATGTATTTACTCTGACTTTGATCCATGTGTCCTCGTGCAGCTCTCTAATAAGGAAAAGTAAGCGTTTATCCATATTTGTGTTCAGCAGTTTCCACCAGAGTCTTTCTCTACATACTGAGTCAAAAGCAGAGGCCAAATCAACAAATGCCGTATATAAGGCTTTCGTTGGGCCTCTTATGGCTGAATGAGCTAGTTGGTATAATACAAGGCAGTGATCAACTGTAGCTTGTCCCTTCCTAAATCCTGCCTGTTGTGGATGTATTATGTGATTTTCAATTTCCCAATCTTCTAATTTTCCAAGGAGATATTTGCCATATATTTTAGAGGCCGTGTTCAATAGGCTTATTGGGCGATAGTTCTTTGGGTCATTTTTGTCTCCTTTTTTATGTATAGGGACAATTATGCTGGTTTTCCATCCACTAGGGAAATTGCCAGTATTGTTAATCTGGGTGAAAAGTTTGGCAAGAATTGGTACCCACCAGGATGGAAATGTTTTGAACACATCATTCGGAATCAGATCTTCACCGGGAGCTTTCCCGGTTTTAATAGAACTGATCAAGTTCTCTATTTCTTTCTCCCTTACTGAAGGCCAATTTGGAGATAGGCGCAGGTCATCAAAAGCACGCTTTTATTCTTGCACAAGTATAGCTCACACAGACAAAGTGCTCTGCCAGGCAATGCGAAGACAAGTGTCTCACGGACTTAAGTACACTGCAGCCGTATATCTGGTTTACTGGCCAATCACAGTTCTTTACCACTGAAACCCAGAATGAGGCTGTGTCATGTGACATCTGTCAGTTAGATTTGGACAGTCAGACACCAGGTACAACAGTGCTCTGACAGGTGGAGTCTCCTCTGGAGGTTTTTAAACAGGCTGGATGGCCATCTGTCAGGAGTGGTGTGTTCCTGCATTGCAGGGGGATTGGACTTGGTGGCCCTTGTGGCCTCTTCCAACTCTGTGATTCTGGGCTGGCTAACCAAGATGCCTGTGTATGTGAGAGCCCATTTCTGTTCTTTGCTCTTTGAACGCCAGTCTAGCGCAGCAGCCCGGGCTGCTGAGAATCTTCGAGCACGTGTGGCGAAAGCTTACAAAAGAGCAGGAGGGTTGCAGGCAGTGGTGGGATCCAAAAATTTTCGTAACAGGTTCCCATGGTGGTGGGATTCAAACTGTGGCGTAGCACTAATGGGGCTGGGCGGGGCACAACGGGGGCGTGGCTGGGCATTCAGGGGGTGGGGCATTCCTGGGCGGGGCTGTGGCAAGGACGCAGCCGCTGCGCTGGTCCTTGGGCGGGAAACGAATGCACGCAGGCGCAGGCTGCCACACGCACCGGTGTGCCTCCTGCTAGACTGCTTCAAGTTCTGCGCGCTACTGCTGAGAGGAGGGGTGTAACTAAGGCAAAAATCACGTGGCAAAATCACCAATTAGCAACCCCCTCTCAGCACGCACACATAATTAGTAACCTACCCTCAGGAACCTGTTAGAACCTGCTGGATCCCACCTCTGGTTGCAGGGATATGCTGGAGGCTGCCGCTCACTGCTGGTGTCTCATACACAAATACCCGAGTCACCAGCGTCTCCTCGACCTGGTAGCAGGTCTCAGGTGGAGGTCTTTCCCCTCACCTGCTCTGGGGTCCCTACTTGGAGATGCCACCTGCTGACCCTGCGAGCTTCTGCCCGCTAAACAGCAGCCCTGCCCCTGGGTCCCACGCCACCAAACACCCACGAAGCTGCCTTAGGTTGAGTCAGTCTCGTCTGCTGAGACTGGCAGCCACTCTCTGGGGTCCAGGGACTTTCCTGTCACCTGCCACTTGGTCTTTTTTGCACTGGAGAAAGCAGGAGAAGTTCCGGGGCCCCGCCGCCTTCCTCTGGGTCAGGGGTAGGGAACCTGCGGCTCTCCAGATGTTCAGGAACTACAATTCCCATCAGCCCCTACCAATTGGCCATGCTGACAGAGGCTGATGGGAATTGCAGTTCCTGAACATCTGGAGAGCCGCAGGTTCCCTACCCCTGCTGGGTGGAGCGATTCCCCGCGCACGGCTGCTCGCTGCGGGCCTCCTGCCTTTGCCGGGTCGTTGGCGAGCAGCAGGTGCCGCCCGTGCACGGCCTTGCGAGTCCAGCCGGCCGTCACGGCATGGGGAAGACGGCGGCTCGGATCGCCCGTTCGTTCGAGTGGAAGGGCGGCACGGAGACGCTGCGTGCCACATCCCCCCCCCCCCCGCAAAGGCGGCCTGTGGGACTGTCCGGTGCCTGCCTGCAGAGCCGCGGGGGTGGGGGAGGTGGCTGACCGGCCGATGGGGAGGCGGGGGGGGGGGGCAGGCGCTGCCCTGCTTGGCTGCACGGCGCCCGTCGGGGAGAGAACGGCTGGCCGGCGGGATGGCCCGGGAAGGACGGGGGCCAGGCGCGGCCTCTCCCGGGATCTCCGGCTCTGCCCGCCTCCTCCTCCGTGGTGGGCTGGGGGATCGCGGACCGGCGGGCGGGTCCCCTGCGCAGAGGGGGGTGGGGGGGGGAGTCTGGACCGGGGCTCCGCAAAGGGAGAAAACCATTTCGGACCCAAGCCCACAGGAGGCAGCCCCCAGTGCGGGCAGTTCCACGGGGGCGACTGCAGGGCCTCCCTCCAGTGGCCGCCTGAGCACCCCGATCCCTGCCTGCTCCGCAGGGCCGCCGGTCGAGTCTCTCCTTCTGCCCCTCGGTTGCCCCGGCGCCGCCACTCACAACGTCCGCCCCCTAAGTGGTTTTAAAGCAAACCGATCCCGCCCAGAACTCCGCTTTGGAGGAGTCAGAAGCTGGGGTTTGTGTGTGTGTGTGGTCGTTTCTGCACGTGGGGAGGAGTCTGGCCTGGCGATGGGACTTCAGGCTTCCATGCCAGTGCGGGGGGGGGGGGGGGGGGCAAAGCCAGAGCCCCCATCCCACCCCCAACCCAGAGGTAGACATATCAACTCAGCCAGAGGCTTTGTCCAGGGGAGATCAGAAAGCGTTCCCTCAAAGGGGGAGGGGGGGCTCCGCACCGGCTTTCTTCTTGGGCGCCCTGATCAATCTCAGACCAGGGGGCAGGCCTGCAGGCTTTGGGGGTGGGCTTGTAAGCGAAGGAGGGGGCGGGACTGCCGGCTGCTCCTCTCCTCTGGTCCCTGGGGGCGCCAGCTGCCCACTGCTGCCCCCTGCATAATTGATATCTCCGGCTCTGTGTCGATTAGCCAGCCATTAGGCCCATCAATAATGCATGGGGCAGCCAAACAGATTCAGCACAGATTCAGCATTCGGGTGGCTTTTGTGGCCACCTCTCCTCTCAGCTGCCTTGAAAGGCAACTCGCCACGTTTGGGTGCCTGAGGCTGAGGTGGAAAGGGGGAAAGGTACCCATCGGCGCAGAGGCGCCCTTCAGCACAGGTCGCGCTGAAATGAATGGGAGTCGTGCAAAAGCACCACACGGCCCCCTTTGTTTCTCCAGGGCCAGGGCTTGCACTCAGGAACCCGGGAGGGGATTGGGCCACATCAGTCCGCCCCCCTTAGCTCTCTGGGAGACCCTCTCTGGGAGACCCTCCCCACCCACTGGCTCTCTGGGAGGCCCATTTCTCCTTGTCTTGTCCCAAGGCCATCTCCACTGGAAACCACTCAGGGGTACAGGAGGAGGAGGAGTCTGGGCCAGTTGCTCCAACATCGGGAGAGAAGAGCCCCCTGTGGCACTCCACAGTTAAGTGGACACCTTTTGGGTGTCCCTTCCTCAAGTGACACCTGCTGGCCCTGGAGAAACGAGGCCAACCCTTTCAAAGCTGTGCCTCAGCATCGGTGAGGCTGTGGGTTAAGAGATCGCAGTCGACCGTGTCAAAAGCTGCGGTGAGATCTGGCAGTGCCAACGGTGCTGACCCACCGCGGTCCAATTGCAACGGGAGCTCTTCCGTCATGGTGGCTCGCCCGGTCTCCGCTGTTTAGATCTTCATGGTCTAAAGAAGATCTCTTAAGAAGGGGACACACCACCGCCTCTCTCAAGGAGGTATTCGGTAGCCCCAGCGTCCAGTCAGTCATACCGAGGCGGCTAGCTAGCTTTTATAAACCGAGAGGGACAAGGACCCAGCAAACAATTTGTCCACATCATCAGGCCTCATTAATTGAAAATGAGCCTAAATAATTGGCCAACAGTTCTCCGGCTGCCAGTGTGGTGTAGTGGTTAAGAGTGGGTGCACTCTAATCTGGAGAACCGAGTTTAATTCCCCAGTCTGCCGCGTTAGCTGTGGAGGCTTATCTGGTGAACCAGATTAGCTTGTGCAGTCCCACACACGCCAACTGGGTGACCTTGGGCTAGTCACAGTTCTTCAGAGCTCTCTCAGCCCCACCCACTCCACAGAGTGTTTGTTGTGGGATGGGGGGGGGGGGGAAGGTGTTGTTAAGTCCCTTTGAGTCTCCTTACAGGAGAGAAAGGAGGGATATAAATCCAGCTCCTCCTCCTCCTCCTTGTTTTCTTCAGGGTATTTGTTGTGAGGGGGAAGGGAAAGGAGATTGGAAGCCCCTTTGAGTCTCCTATATGAGAGGAAGGAGGAATATAAATCCAGACTCTTCTTCTTCTTCCTTCCTTCCATTGTATTCTTCTCACATTCCATGGGATCCGGGGAGGGGGGATTCTGGTGGGAAACTCTGAGGGGAAATATTTTCATAGCCAAGCTGTTAGTATTAGCTGTTATCAATAAAGTACTAGTTGCTATCAATAAAGACTTCTGATCCAGCATCCAGAGTCTGCTTATTGATTTCAGTCTCAAGTCCTGACATTTGGAGGCCACTGCCTTGAGGGGACTTATCAGGCCTGCGAGTCAGCTGAGGCAAGGCCCCCACTTACTCCCTATCTGGCAGGATCGGGAGCAGGGGTGTCAGGATCGGGAGCAGGGCCTGAGAAGTCTCCTCAAGGGGCCAAATCTGGCCCCCAGGCGGCATGTTTGACACCTAGGAATTTCCTGGTCCCCTAGGGCAGGGTGGGCTTGCCGGAGCCCTTGCCTGGTCCTTGCTCTCTCTCTCTGCCAGGCCTGCTGCTTGCCTGTGGGCAGGCGGCCGGATCGCTTGGCAGGCTGCCTCCAGAAGAGCCTGCTCAGCACTCAAGGGGGTTTTGTCCACACACAAAGTGTCTCCTTGAAGTGGAAGTGAAGGGGCAGGTGGGAGAGGATGGCATAATGGGAGCACCACTGTGGTGGGAGGGGGCTGGGGCAATGCACTTCTGAGAGGGAACTGCTGGTTCAGTATTTATTTCAAATGTATATCCAGTGGTGGGATCCAAAAATTTTAGTAACAGGGCCCTTTAGCTCTAGGTATCACCTACATTGGTAATAAGGGGGCTCAATACCTGTACCAGATAACCGTGCCCAGGCTCCGTAGAGCAATGATGTTGGCCCGTTGCAATGCCCTTCCATCAGCCGTATCAACAGGGAGATTCACTAAAACCCCTTACCACCAAAGGCTATGCATATGCAACAGGAATTGTGTTGACTCTATAGACCATATTTTACTTTATTGTCCACTTTACACAGTCAAATACTTGTCACCTCTGCTACTCAAAAAAGAGTATGCATCTGACTTGCAAAAGATTACCTTTCTGTTGGACAGCCCCAGTAGTGATGCAAACGATGCAGTCACCAAATTTTTGGATTTGTATATAAAACAGCGCTTTAGGAGCAAATCCTGAACATCAGCCTTCTCTACCTGTACATTTATTTTAGTTTCCCTCTACTTGGTTTAGTGGATCTGTGTATATAATGTTATTATGCCAATAAAGGTTCTTTGTTGTTGTAGTAACAGGTTCCCATAGCGAAGTGTGGATTCCAAACTGCGGTGTTCTTTCAATAAATGGGCGGGGCATGACGGGGCGGGGCTGTGGCAAGGACGCAGCCGCTGCACCGGTCCTTGGGCGGGAAACGAATGCACGCAGGCGCAGGCTGCCACGCACGCCCGTGCACCTCCTGCTAGACTGCGTCAAGTTCTGCGCACTACTGCTGAGAGGAGGGGCGTAACTAAGGCACAAATCATGTGGCAAAATCACCAATTAGTCCCCCCCTCTCAGCACACACAAATAATTAGTAAGCTACTCTTGGGAACCTGTGAGAACCTGCTGGATTCCACCTCTGTGTATATCCCACCCTATCTCTGCATGCACACTGGTGGTTGTTCTTGTGCGTGTGTGGGGGGGGATGTCATCCATGGAAAACTGGAACTGCTAGGGCAGAGGTGTCCACCTCTGGCACTTTAGGTGTTCATGGACTACAATTCCCATCAGCCCCTGCTGGCACAGCCAATTGTAGTCCATAAACATCTGAAGTGCCTGAGTTGGACACCCCTAAGCTAGGGTGTTGTGGGGTTTCCGGGCTGTACGGCCGTGCCCCAGTAGCATTTTCTCCTGACATTTTGCCTGCATCTGTGGCTGGCCTCTTCAGAGGATCTGATGGCAGTAAAGCAAGTGGAGTGTATATACCCGTGCCTCACATCCTGCCTGTGAGCTCCCCAAGGCACCTGGTGGGCCACTGCGAGTAGCAGAGTGCTGGACTAGATGGACTCTGGTCTGATCCAGCAGGCTCTTTCTTATGTTCTTAACCTCAGGAATGGGGTGATGTGCTTTCCCAACCTGCTGGTCTGGCTAAAACGTGCAGCTCAGAGGAACCCACAGTTCCTATTTGTAAGGAATTCCAAAGAGCAGAAATAAAAAGGCTTTTGATTATAAGTCCGTTTATTCAGACATCCTGGAAAGCACACACACACGACATGGCAGGAATGAGCAACCCCGCTCAAACAATAGGTTATAATGCTGACTAACCCATTTCTGCCCTGCTCCGTTCTCATGAGAACGGAAATCTACTGGCGCAAAAGCGAGATAAGCCCCCCCTGACAAGGTTGGTGCAGGTCCTGGCCGGACGCCCGGCCAAAAGAATCTCCGTCAAGGCCAGGTTAGGCTGTAAGGAAAACAAGAACGACTGAGATCCTTACACTCTGCCTCTCCTAAAAGAAATCTCCTCTTTTTCCCCCTCCCCCGGTTTGTCCGGAAAAGCTTGGTGAAATGCAGCAATTAAAGAGGGGGCATCGATATTCTTCTTATACACCCATTGATTATGGCCAGAAGAATAGCCACAACTCCATGACACCAGATATTGTAGACGCCATGAAAGCAGTTTAGAGTCCAGGATAGCGTCTAGCTCGGCATAATGCTTATGTCCATCAATTATAACTCCATGGGGTGTCTCCGGAGGGTCGTTTGTGCATCTGCTGAAGCTGAGCCTCCTTGGAGCAAAGCTAAACGGAAGACGGGATGAATGTTGTATTTAGCGGAATTAGGCAGATCTAAGCCAGCAGTAACATCATTGATCACTTTTGTAATCTGAAAGGGACCCGCCAAATTCTCTTTGCCAAGTTTTGAGTATTTGTGCACGCCTGGAAGTTGGTTTCCAGTGGATAACAAACCCAAGCCCCAACACGTAAGGGGAATTCTGAGCTGCGTTTATCTGCCTGAAACTTTTGGACTTCTTCGAGCCTGTTTTAAGGTAGACTGAAACTGATTTCCAGCCTTCAGCTAGTGACAAAATCCATTGATTGAATTCTGGTGGCTGTAATACCTCCGCCGGCAGCAAAGTAAATCAGCGGGAAGGATCGGCCAGAGTGACTACTCTCGAATGGGGCTTTATGCATCAAGGTGAATTGCATTATTGTAAAGGCATACTCTGCTAAGGGAAGCAATTCACACCAGTTGTCCTGATGGTAGTTTGTATAACAACGTAAATATTGCTCTAGTGTCTCTGGTTCACGTCCGGCTCACTCTGTCTGCCACTTTGAACGCGGTAGGGGGCTTTTACTGCTGGGTGTGGTTCCCAACAACTCCAGGAAAGCCTTCCAAAAATCGAGAAATGAATTGAGGGCCAATTTATCCGATATCACCTTCTCAGGAGAGGAATGTATGTAGATGTGTTGAATGAACAATCGGCTTAGTTTGGGAGCTGAAGGTATGGTGGTGCAAGGAATGAAATGCTCTTGTTTGGAAAAGAGATCCACCACCACCCATACAAAACAGTGTTCCCGTGACTGTTCGGCAAGTCAGTGATAAAACGGTCACGAAGCCACGAAATTCCCTGCCAGGGTCGGGAGGCAACGGGGATAGGTTTCAGTAATCCATGAGGCTTTCCCTGCATTGACTTGGCCTCCGCGACATATGGAAATCAATTCTTTAATGTAGCACTCAACGTCCCTGCGCATAGAGCGCCATCAAAACTGGCGGGCGGATAGGTGATGGGTTTTCACAAACCCGAAGCGCCCTGTACCGGACGGGCATCATGGCATGCTTCTTGAAGAACT
This sequence comes from Sphaerodactylus townsendi, assembly GCF_021028975.2. Taxonomy (NCBI): domain Eukaryota; kingdom Metazoa; phylum Chordata; class Lepidosauria; order Squamata; family Sphaerodactylidae; genus Sphaerodactylus; species Sphaerodactylus townsendi. Next base: position 9,899 of record NW_025950459.1, read on the forward strand.
CCGCTTTCTCGAGGGGAGATAGGAACGTAATAATACCCCCCCCTTTTCCAGACACCATCCTCCTGCCGTAGCTGAGCATCTTTTTTCCCTCTGTTGGCAGCTCGCATAATCCCGCCTCTTTGAGTTCCTGGAGGAAGGGGTATACTAGCGGCCGTATTTGACGTGGGGGGGGTGACGTGAGAGGATTGTGAGCCGGTGACAGCTAATCTTGAAGCTGGGAGGAGGAGAGAGAACTGCGCGTGGAATATCCCGTAGGGATGCGTCTCCCCCCTCCCCGGGGAGGCGGGACAATGCATCAGCCAGCTTATTGCTTTTACCAGGGAAAAAATGGATCAGAAGGAAAAGCGAGAAAAAAAATCAGCCTAACGTAATTGTTTTAGCTTTTGATATTTTGAGAGAGGGTGTGGAAAGCGCAGCCAAATTTTGCTATGATCCCAATTAGATTCTGAAAAGGGCGCTTGGGCCCTTCTAAACTAATGGCTTAAGCGCTCAACGCGAGTTTGATGGCAGCTGCTCTCTTATCTCCCATAGCCCAGTTTGTAGAAGTTCAGAACCAGAAAATTTTTTGGATAAATAAGCATTGACGGCACCAATTCTATTGTCTTTATTTTTCTGCAAGAGGGCAGCTTCAGCCGCCTTTGTCCGGGCTAATCCACGCGGAACGGCGAAAGGAAGCTCAGGGTCGGGATGTGTCAGAATTGGCTCAGCTGTGAAAGCTGTTTTCAGCTGCTGGAACGCTAATTGGCACTCCTGCAATTGTGAGTGGGGGCCCCGGGCTTGGCCGCTTGGACGCCCTTTCCTTTAGTGCGTAAAAGCATCAGTGAGCCGTGTAAGGCAAGTTTGGCAAAATGGGGAAATGGGGTCACGATGGCCAGAAGTTGTTAGCAAAGCCTAAGAAAGATTGCAATTCCCTTCTATATTGTGGGCAGGCCAGTCAACCACCGCGGCCACTTCTTTAGCCGGGTCCATTTCTAGACCGTCAGAGGATATTCGGAGCAGCTCCAGGGTAGTAGTCTATGGAGGATTATGAAAACAGCACCTTGACAACTTTGGCAAAGAGGGAGTTATCAAGTAAACGGCGTAAAACTTCCCCGGACTAAAAGTTCCTCATGCCTTTCCAGGGTTCAGTGAGTAAATCAAAACATCACTTCCAAATATACTTAATTACTCCCTTGTACAACAAATCGCGTAATACTTCGCTCTTATGAGGGCCATGAAAGCCCCTAAAATCTAGAAGCTAATCCTCAAGGCAGCCATTAAATATTCATATTGTCCGAACTTTGTATTAAATGCTGTTAAATGTTCGTACCAATTTGCCGATGCGGACACGATAATAAGCTTCCCGCGAATCTAACGGTAAAAAATCCGGCCTTTGCCTAGGGCATCCAAGAGGTCCTTTATTAAGGGCAAAGCGATATTTGTTCCAGGATGGAAACAGCATTTAATCCATGATAATCCAAAGTACAAAGTCCTCCAACGAACCGATCTTTTTCTTAACAAATAAAACAGGAAGCGGCATGCCGGTGTGTTTTGTGGCTAGCCCATTGATGAATCACATGGGCTAGAATTCTTATCTGAGAAGGCGCAGAGCTCCTTTTTTTCCTCGGTGGGACTCATGCGATAGATCCCTACCCTTAGGTAATTGGGCTCCGAGGTTTGCTTAAGCAGGATCTTGTCCAGACGGTATCTCTATGGGGGGGAAGCTAATTAGCACTCCTGTTCCTCAGAAGAAAACTCTGGATAGGTGTTGATACTCCTTTGGGGTTTCTGCATCAAGGGGAGCCGGCAGTACATTGCAAGCTGCTTAGCGATGGTTGCTTCCCCCTCCCCTACCGATGGATCTTCCCCCCCATCCATGCTTGATCTCCTACTTGGGGATCTGAGAATTGAAGGATTAGATTTCCTTCCAAGCGAGAAGGTTGGTTAAATTAAAAAGTAGCCATAGCATACCTAATACAATGGAGTGCTTTGCAGCCGGAGACAGAATGAAACTAATCTTTTCCCAATGAGAATTACGTTTACCCAGCGGAGAAGTACCCGGTTGGGTTTTGGTCGAGACTTTGGACCCTCACCACCCAGTGGAGAAACACGTCCATTTAGGTGAAAGGAATTAAGGCTTCACCAAGGGAACTTCGGTCTAAGCCGGAAGGTTCTTACGATACTTGCGACCTCCTTAAGACAGTGGGAGCAGCCTGAGTCCCCAAGTGCAGAATGCAAAATGCAGCATTATGTTTACTAGGGTTAGCTAAGGAAGTCAAAGAGAAATAGTAATGGGCGCGCTGCCTTCACTCCACCCGGATCAGGAGAAGGATTAAAGATCCACGGGTGCTGCTGAAAGACTAAAGCGCCAGTTTCTTCCTCGCCCGACATCCTCATCAAAAGTAGCTTTGGACGATCCATGAGTTGGCAGGCTAGATTTGCGTGGAAGCTTGGCAGGCGGCGGTCAGGCCCTTGGGAGGGGAGGCTTCACCATAACCGGGCAGTTGGCAGCCAGGTGGCCAGGACCTCCGCGAGTAGAGGCACAATCCCAAAGCGGCGTGGCGTTCCGGCGTGGTCACCGGCGCTCTGGCCAGGTTTGGATTTCTAAGCGGCCGAGCGGCGGTATGTTAGCTGGTTTTGGGCGTAGAAGCGGCCTCCAGCGCGGGCAGAGGCAAGGCGAGCAGCAACCTGCGAGGCCGGGCTCGATCCAATCCGCATAGCGTTTGCGGGATCCGAATAAGGATCACTGTTTCACGCAGTTTAATATCCATTGCTTTGAAAAAATGCTCGCATTTCATGCGCTCCGGGTGAGTCCGATTAGAGTTTACTGGCGGCTGCTTTCGCGAAATTCACGGGCAAAATCAGCAAAGGAGCGGATTTGCCCTGTTGGATGGTTTTTACTGTCTGGATAGCATCGTTTTCCAGCATTTAGGATCTTGGAACCCGAATGCGCCTTAGCGCTTGGAGAAAGCCATGCCGTCGCGGGTATGCGTCCCCCTGCAATTCATAAAGAGTAACAAACGCTCCAGCGGCTACCCCATCCAACACCGACCCAATGTCTCATATTTTCCAGCGTTCAGAGCGGTACCGATCAGCAGAATTCTTGCGCCATGAGCATCGAGTTGCAGGGATAAAGTAAAGGAAGTTTGGGCGCGGTACCATCAAAAGCGAGCTGGGATGGGGGGGTCTGTAGAACCCTCTTTCAATCGCAATACAGGTGCGTGTTGGGGTTGCTGCTGCATGTAAGCAGTTTGTTGTACTGGGATGGGGTAGGGGCGCTGGAGGAGCAGGGGGTTGAGGAGGTGCCCTAGGTTGAAAAGCTGGAACCCGGGCGGCGAGGCGCAGCGCCTCCGGCAAGGAGGGAGGGCAGCCGGTGCGCAGGGGTGAAGGTGTAGGCACCAACTGGGGCTCTAACCAGCGTCTCCGCACGTTGCGATGCGTAGAGTTTGCTCCCGTTCCAGCCCAATTCCCTTTCCTTAGCGTGTTAAAGGCATCTTAGATGCAGCGGTCAAAGCTGCCCTCTCTCGATCCAATTTGGCTCTTTCATCCCGTTGAAGCGGCTAAAGTCAGTTCATTTCTGGGTTTGGATGGCTTTGATGTTTTCGCGCTGGCGCTGTAAATCCAGTTTAGACTGATCCAGTCAACTTATCATGGAATCCGTTGGAATTCTGTTAATTATTGTTGACGCAAGCGCTTCGCTTTCACGGTCTTTCCATTTAGATTTCGCTTGCGTTGCTTTTCCGCGGTCCCGTTGCAGACTTTCCGCGGTCCCGTTGCAGATTTTGGCGCTCCTCTTCCCACAGTTAAGGCGAGTTTGGCGTCCCGCAGCATGGCCACCGCATCGTCCCAGGTATTTTCCTTCGAGGGCATGGAGTAGCGATTGGGGATCAGGTCGAGTTCCTCCTCTGGTAGTTTTTCCTCGACGGTTCCACCCGTGCTCCACGGATTAAACCCATTCGCTCGTTCGCTCCCGGGTTTGGGTACTGCCGAGGCGGTGATTAAACCCTCTTCCGATCATCGATCCAACCCTCGTCATAAATCCCTGCTTCCGCTGTAACTTTAGGACGAGCTCCGGTGCTATGCCACTGCAGATCTTTGGGAATATCCACCAGAAGTATTTGTCCAGGAACCTTTCAAAGGGATTCTTAAGGTTATCAGCAGATAAAGTGCGTAGATAATCCAAACTCCTCAAGAGGATTGGTTGCATCTGGGGTTTGTAATTACGTTGCCGGGTGGAAATGAACCGGTCAACAGTTTTCCGATCCATAGATAGCGCCCCAAAATTCTCATGCATCTCCACACGATCCTGAACCAAACCGATCGTCCCAAGGGAAGACTTCAGACTCGAACTGGACCGAGGTCGGGAGAGAGTCACCAGCGAAACTGGATCATCCCCCAGATCCTCGGAGTCTGGAAGGGAAGGCTCGAAACCCTCTATGGGGGCTATCGTGCCTTCCACATGGTCAAGAGTACTCAATCTCTGCATGTTAGAACACCAGAGATCCAAACACAGTCAAGAGAAAAAATGAGTTAGTTTCCTGACATAATGTAAGGAATTCCAAAGAGCAGAAATAAAAAGGCTTTTGATTATAAG
>NW_025950460.1:0-14470 GCF_021028975.2 Sphaerodactylus townsendi
ATGCTCGCAGGGGATGATGGGAACTGTAGTCCATAACCTCTGGAGGGCCGCAAGTTTTGACACCTGTGCTCTAGGGCAGTGGTGGAGAACCTTTGGCACTCCAGATGTTATGGACTACACTTCCCATCAGCCCCTGCATTTGCCCATGCTGGCAGGGGCTGATGGGAATTGTAGTCCATAACATCTGGAGTGCCAAAGGTTCGCCACCACGGCTCTAGGGATTCTTGGGCTACGATTCCCATCAGCCCCTGCCAGCATGGCCAATAGGAGGGTACCAAGCAGGTCCCTTGAAGAAGGGGGTGGTTGCTAGGGCTTTCTACCCCAAAACATGCCACTTGGTCCTGCTGGCAGGGGCTGATGGGAATCATAGCTCGTTCACATCTGGAGGGCTAGAGTTTGACACCCCTGCTGTAGGGCATGGTACCCCACTAGGCTCTTACGTGAGTCAGCAATGCAACGCGGCAGCTAAGAAAGCCAATGTGATTCTGGGCTGCATCAATAGGAATATCGTGTCAAGATCCAGGGATGTGATTGTACCTCTCTGTTCTGCATTGGTCAGACCTCATCTGGAATATTGTGTACAGTTCTGGGCACCGCAATTCAAGAAGGATACTGACAAGCTGGAACGAGTCCAGAGGAGGGCAACCAAAATGGTCACAGGAATCCATGCCCTATGAGGAGAGACTGAGGGAACTGGGGATGTTTAGTTTGGTGAAGAGAAGGGGAAGAGGTGACATGACAGCCATGTTTAGATATTTGAAGGGATGCCATGCTGGTGAGGGAGCAAGCTTGTTTTCTGCGGCTCCAGAGACTAGGACCAGGAGTCATAGGTTCAAGGTGAAGGGAAAGAGATTCCACCAAAACATCAGGAAAAACTTCCTGACAGTCAGGGCTGTTCGACTGTGGAATGCACAACCTTGGAGTGTGGTGGAGTCTCCTTCTTTGGAGGTATTTAAAGAGAGGCTGGGTAGCCATCTCTCGGGAGTGCTTTGATTGTGTGTTCCTGCATGGCAGGGGTTGGACTGGATGGCCCTTAGAGGTCTCTTCCAACTCTGTGATTCTGGGTGACATCAAGGAACAGAAATAGAACCACTTAAAAGCTACCAGGCAAGTGAGGTTTTGGAATTAAAGGCCACTGCAGTCCCACCAAAGTCAAAAGTCACCGGCTCAGCATCTAGCCTCTGACTGATGATCCGGCAGGCCTTTACTCAAAAGCTGTGTGGGGCTCAGCCACAAGGGGTCACTTCTGCCCATTTCGTCTTTCTGAGCTGCCCACTTGCTAGCAAATGCGATGGCCACTCATCTCTTATTGTGCGGGCAACTGCATCTTGGAAGGCACCAATTGGCCATGCTGGCAGGGGCTGATGGGATTGGTAGTCCATGAACATCTGGAGAGCCGCAGGTGGCAGACCCCTCTTTGGACAAAGGTAACATTGTGAAACACTGATGACAGGACTGGGATTTTGATTCACATAAAGCACTTATTAGCTGTCTTTCCTCCTTGCAGCAGTGCAGCAGTGGCGTAGGAGGTTAAGGGCTCGTGTATCTAATCTGGAGGAACCGGGTTTGATTCCCCGCTCTGCCGCCTGAGCTGTGGAGGCTTCTCTGGGGAATTCAGATTAGCCTGTGCACTCCCACACACGCCAGCTGGGTGACCTTGGGCTAGTCACAGCTTCTCGGAGCTCTCTCAGCCCCACCTACCTCACAGGGTGTTTGTTGTGAGGGGGGAAGGGCAAGATTGTCAGCCCCTTTGAGCCCCAAGGAGATTGTCAGCCCCTTTGAGTCTCCTGCAGGAGAGAAAGGGGGGATATAAATCCAAACTCCTCCTCCTCCTCCTCCTCCTCCTCTTCTTCTTCTTCTTCTTCTTCTTCTTCTTCTTCTTCTCCTTCTCCTTCTTGCTGAGCTCAAGGCAGCCAAAATACATACAAATATATAAAACGAAAATCGAAATGACAGACCCTTTCGCTGAAACAATAGCAGTGCGGTGTCACGTTGCAACCGATTTGTGGTGACCCCAAGCGCTATGGGGTTTTCATTGCCAGAGATGAACAGGGGCGATTAGTCATAGCCTGCCAGATATTTCTGGAAATGACTCAGGAGGGCTTGAGTGCGAAGTCTAACAAATAGCCTCGTGATGTTAACCGGATGTTTTCTTTGACCACCTTTAAAGCAAAGTACTACTAGCTGGATGAAAACCAGCGCACCTAAAAGTTAAAATAAAACTTTAAACAATGCATTATTCTTTTTATCTTCCTTTTTGATTTTTTTGATTTTTTAAAAATAATTTTTATTGTATCATTTGAATATTCCATTTTATATTCTTCATTCGTTTTCAAACAATACATTTCCCCCCTTTTCCCCCTGTATTTTCTTCATAGTTTTATCAAACAAACAGCAGTAAGTTCATTCTTTGTAATCTCTTCTCCCCTATCTCCTCATTGACTCCTCTTTTTATTTTCCTAACATCTACCCCAGACAAAACTGTAGCGTACATTTCATTCCAAACTACATATTATGAATGAAGAAGAGTTGGATTTATATCCAGTGGTGGGATCCAAAAGATTTTAATAACAGGTCCCGATGGTGGTGGGATTCAAACAGTGGCACCGCCACACACACGCACCTCCAGTCCCTATTGGGCAGGGAGGTTGCTTTAGTAACCCCTTCTCGGCACTCAGACAAAACTAGTAACCACTTCTAGAGGAGTGGTGAGAACTGGTTGGATCCCACCTCTGTTTATATCCCTCCTTTCTTTCCTGGAAAAGAGACTCCAAGGGGCTTACAACCTCCCCCACACACAACAAACACCCTGTGAGGTGGGTGGGGCTGAGAGAGCTCCGAAGAACTGTGACTAGCCCAAGGTCACCCAGCTGGCGTGTGCTGGAGTGCACAAGCTAATCTAGTTCACCAGATCAACCTCCACAGCTCAAGTTTATTTTTACCGGAGCCATCCTTATTTATATTACATTGTATTTTAATTGATGGTGCTCTTTATACTGTTCACCGCCCTGAGCCCTTCGGGGGAGGGCGGTTTATAAACCTAATTAATAAATAAATAAATAAATAAATAAATAAATAAGTGGCAGAGCGGGGAATCAAACCCGGTTCTCCATATTAGAGTGCACCTGCTCTTAACCACTACACCATGCTGGCTCTATTTGGCTAAAAATGAACAAAACTTGTACCCACAGGCTACAATAATGATTTCAAAAAATCCTCCCACTGGAGTAGCAATTTACTTGTAAGTCACCAAAATAATTTTACAATGTTACAAACAGTGACAAAATGTTTTGGAAAAATTGTTTACATTCTCCCATTGGAGTAATATATATAAACACAAATTAGAACGGCACGGCAATGTAATCTAAATATAACAGCTAGCCAGATTCTACCTAATTAACTAACTGGCCTTGTTAAACTTCACGCAAAGGCAGGTCAGGATTTTTCAAAGTACAATAATGGTTACAATCAGGGAGGACAACGCTCTGCAATTGGTTTATTCTTATGCCTCTCGAAATGTGACGTTGTTTGCCGTGCCGTTCTAATTTGTGTTTATATATATTACTCCAATGGGAGAATGTAAACAATTTTTCCAAAACATTTTGTCACTGTTTGTAACATTGTAAAATTATTTTGGTGACTTACAAGTAAATTGCTACTCCAGTGGGAGGATTTTTTGAAATCATTATTGTAGCCTGTTGGTACAAGTTTTCCTCATTTTATTTATTTATTTATGTATTTATTTATGTATTTATTTATTTATTATATTTGTGAACCGCCCCATCCCCATTTTCACCTTGGTGTGTACCTTCCCCTTTTGCATAGCATGGAGGCTCTATTTGGCTGGCATATTTAGCTGTAGAATGTGGAAATTAAGCAGAATTGTAGTGTCATCTTTGAGGAAAGAAGTGTAAATAGTGCACTTACAACCAGTAGCTAGTATTTCAACAATCAAAAACACCTTTTCCATTTTGCACACACGTAGCAGAATTACAGGAGAAGGGGCTGTTGTTTATTCCGAGAAAAGCTGAAATCCACATTTTGGAAAGAATAAAACTGTGCATCTGTAATTGTCATTTTCTTTCCTCAAAGATGACACTACAATTCTGCTTAATTTCCACATTCTGATGAACCCAGGCCATTTATGGCCATTGAGGCTGCTTGAGCATGGCCAGTTTTTGAACAGGCACCTGGGCGCAGGCCTTCCCCAGCAATTGGAGCTACGCTTGCAGCTATTAGTACATGTGTCTCTCCGGCATTAAAAGCAAGACAGCTTATCCTTCCGCAAAACCACACGCTCCTCTGCGAAGCTTCCTGTTTGTTTCAGATGAAGAAATGGGTTTCAGAGGTGTCGAGAACACAAACCCAAAGGAACAGAAAGATTGACTCAGGCGGAAGTTTGTTGTTGACCAGGCTGGCCTCGAACCGGGGATCAAACGCAGGCCTGCTTAAGCCACAAAAATGGGCAGCTCGTGCTGAGAAGTCAGCCTCAAAAAGCAAGCAAGAAACTTGGCTTCCTGTTGCCTTTTGGCAAAGGGAACAAACTGAGAAGAAACCTCGACCCCGTGTTTCTTTTTGTTGGGATTTTCTGAACAGTAAATATTCAGAGAACATAAGAACGAGCCTGCTGGATCAGACCAGAGTCCATCTAGTCCAGCTCTCTGCTACTCGCAGTGGCCCACCAGGTGCCTTTGGGAGCTCACCTGCAGGAGGTGAAAGCAATGGCCTTCTGCAGCTGCTGTTGCTCCCGATCACCTGGTCTGCTAAGGCATTTGCAACCTCAGATCAAGGAGGATCAAGATTGGTAGCCATAGATCGACTTCTCCTCCATAAATCTGTCCAAGCCCTTTTTAAAGCTATCCAGGTGAGTGGCCATCACCACCTCCTGTGGCAGCATATTCCAAACACCAATCACACGTTGCATGAAGATGTGTTTCCTTTTATTAGTCCTAATTCTTCCCCCCAGCATTTTCAATGGATGCCCCCTGGTTCTAGTATTGTGAGAAAGAGAGAAAAATGTCTCTCTGTCAACATTTTCTACCCCATGCATAATTTTATAGACTTCAATCATATCCCCCCTCAGACATCTCCTCTCCAAACTAAAGAGTCCCAAACGCTGCAGCCTCTCCTCATAAGGAAGGTGCTCCAGTCCCTCAATCATCCTCGTTGCCCTTCTCTGCACTTTTTCTATCTCTTCGATATCCTTTTTGAGATGTGGCGACCAGAACTGGACACAGGACTCCAAGTGCGGTCGCACCACTGCTTTATATAAGGGCATGACAATCTTTGCAGTTTTATTATCAACTCTTTTCCTAATCATCCCCAGCATAGAGTTTGCCTTTTTCACAGAGATATATTTAAGTAGCAGAGTTGCCAATAAAGAGATGCAGAGATTCTGAGTTTGTTTTTATAAAAGAAAGTTTATAAATGTGTGATGGGTGTTTGGAATATGCTGCCACAGGAGGTGGTGATGGCCACTTACCTGGATAGCTTTAAAAAGGGCTTGGACAGATTTATGGAGGAGAAGTCCATCTATGGCTACCAATTTTGGTCCTCCTTGATCTGAGGTTGCAAATGCCTTAGCAGACCAGGTGCTCAGGAGCAGCAGCAGCAGCAGCAGAAGGCCATTGCTTTCACATCCTGCACGTGAGCTCCCAAAGGCACCTGGTGGGCCACTGCGAGTAGCAGAGAGCTGGACTAGATGGACTCTGGTCTGATCCAGCTGGCTTGTTCTTATGTTCTTAAGTTTACTAGCGCAAAAAGGGGGAAAATTCACATGGGTACAAAACAAGAAATCCTACCATATATTAGCTAAGATACACAGTTAAGACTACATCTTGTCTATACTGTACCTATCTGACTAGCCTCATGGCATCATGGCTTCTGTAGAGAACAACAAAGGAATAGAGTTAACTTGATAACTTTAGGTGTACGTGATCCCTAACATGCCTGCAATGGCAATCTGCTGACCAATAGCTGACCAACAGACCAGGTCATAAAACTCTGACCTCAACACCTTGTTTACATATACAGTTAAGAAGAAGAAGAAGAAGAAGAAGAAGAAGAAGAAGAAGAAGAAGAAGAGTTTGGATTTATATCCCCCCTTTCTGTCCTGCAGGAGGCTCAAAGGGGCTGACAATCTCCTTGCCCTTCCCCCTCACAACAAACACCCTGTGAGGTAGGTGGGGCTGAGAGAGCTCCGAGAAGCTGTGACTCGCCCAAGGTCACCCAGCTGGCATGTGTGGGAGTGTACAGGCTAATCTGAATTCCCCAGAGAAGCCTCCACAGCTCAGGCGGCAGAGCGGGGAATCAAACCCGGTTCCTCCAGATTAGATACACGAGCTCTTAACCTCCTACGCCACTGCTGTTACTGGATTGTGTGACAGACTCTTGCAAATACCAACAGCAGCACGTGCTGAAAAGTCAGTCTCAAAAAGCAAGAGGGAAACCTGACTTCCTGTCGCCTTTCAGCAAAAGGAACAAACTGAGAAGGACCCTTGGCCCCCCGTGTTTCTTGAGACAACATGCCTGGCCAAGGGTTACGCTTGTGGGCAGTCTTCATGATCTGGGGTTGCAGATGCCAAGTGGAACCTCAAGTTCTCCAGGAATTAAAATTAATCTCCAGAAAGAATAGAACAGGTTCCCTTGAAGAAAGGGGGCTGCTTTGGAGGGTGGTCTCTATGGCCAGCCAGGCTGGGGTAGTAGTAAAGAGCAGGTGGACTCTAGTCAGGAGAACCAGGTTTGATTCCCTGCTTCTCCACCTCAGTGATGGACTCTAATCTGGTGGACTGGATTTGTTTCCTCACTCCTCAATATGAACCCTGCTTGGGTTTTCTCTATTGAGAAAACTCAGCAATGAAGGAATAAGAGGGGAAGTCCTCCTATGGATTAAAAACTGGTTGAGGAACAGGAAGCAAAGAGAGGGTGTAAATGGGAAGTTCTCCCAATGGAGAGATGTAGGGAGTGGTGTCCCCCAAGGATCCGTATTGGGACCAGTGCTCTTTAACCTATTCATAAATGACCTGGAAGTAGGGGTGGGTAGCGTGGTGGCCAAGTTTGCAGATGATACCAAATTATGTAGGGTGGTGAGAACCACAAAGGATTGCGAAGAGCTCCAAGTGGACCTTGATAAATTAGGTGAGTGGGCTAAGAAATGGCAAATGCAGTTCAATGTAGCAAAATGCAAAGTGATGCACATAGGGGCAAAAAATCCAAACTTCACATACACGCTACAGGGGTCAGTGCTATCAGTCACAGACCAGGAAAGGGATTTAGGCGTCTTAGTTGATAGTTCCATGGGAATGTCAACTCAATGCATGGCAGCTGTAAAAAAGGCAAACTCTATGCTGGGGATCATTAGAAAAGGAATTGATAATAAAACTGCAAAGATTGTCATGCCCTTATATAAAGCAGTGGTGTGACCGCACTTGGAGTACTGTGTCCAGTTCTGGTCGCCGCATCTCAAAAAGGATATTGAGGAGATAGAAAAAGTGCAGAGAAGGGCAACAAGGATGATTGAGGGACTGGAGCACCTTCCCTATGAGGAGAGGCTGCAGCGTTTGGGACTCTTTAGTTTGGAGAGGAGGCGGCTGAGGGGGGATATGATTGAAGTCTACAAAATTATGCATGGGGTAGAAAATGTTGACAGAGAGAAATTTTTCTCTCTTTCTCACAATACTAGAACCAGGGGGCATTCATTGAACATGCTGGGGGGAAGAATTAGGACTAATAAAAGGAAACACTTCTTCACGCAACGTGTGATTGGTGTTTGGAATATGCTGCCACAGGAGGTGGTGATGGCCACTAACCTGGATAGCTTTAAAAGGGGCTTGGACAGATTGATGGAGGAGAAGTCGATTTATGGCTACCAATCTTGATCTTCCTTGATCTGAGATTGCAAATGCCTTAACAGACCAGGTGCTCGGGAGCAACAGCCGCAGAAGGCCATTGCGTTCACATCCTACATGTGAGCTCCCCAAGGCACCTGGTGGGCCACTGCGAGTAGCAGAGAGCTGGACTAGATGGACTCTGGTCTGATCCAGCTGGCTTGTTCTTATGTTCTTATGTTCTTATGACCTTCGGCTAGTCACAGTTCTTTGGAATTCTCTCAGCCCCATCCACCTCACAGGGTATCTTTGTGGGGAGAGGAAGGGAAAGGAGCTTGTAAACTACCTTGAGTCTCCTTAAATTTCCTGCAACACATGCATAACTATTCAGGCATACAGAAACGAACCCCCACAGCCACGCCGATTCGTCCCACAGTAAAGTGCCTCCTGATTGGCTGCTCATATGGGACTTTGCAAAATAATTGCTGGTTTAGCGATTTTCGAAAATCCTGGGTTGAAGGGAAATAAAATGAGGCAAACTAGTCTTGGGGGTGGGACCTGTGTGAAGTCCCCCAAAGCAGTTTGTATTGCACTGTACACCCATTATATTAGCCTTGTGCCAGTGTGGCGTAGTGGTTAAGAGCAGGTGGATTCTAATCTGGAGAACCTGGTTTGATTCCCCACTCCTCCACCTGAGTGGCAGAGGCTTATCTGGTGAACCAGATGTGTTGCCGCATTCCTACATTCCTACATGCCTTTCTCGAAACTGTTTATTGATAAGGTTGTGGTGGGTTTTCCGGGCTGTGTGGCCGTGGTCTGGTGGATCTTGTTCCTTACATTTCGCCTGCATCTGTGGCTGGCATCTTCAGAGAGGTGTTTCACAGAGAGAAGTGTGCTACACACTGTGTCCAGACATACTTCTCTCTGTGATCCACCTCTGAAGATGCCAGCCACAGATGCAGGCGAAACGTTAGGAACAAGATCCACCAGACCACAGCCACGCAGCCCAGAAAATCCACAAGAACCAGTTGAAACCGGCCGTGAAAGCCTTCGACAATACATTGTTTATTGATGGGTTCGTTCCTTCTAATGAAAGTTATTTTTTTTAAATGCCAGCAAAAGTAAAATGAAGAGACACTTAAAAGAGCAGAGTCCTCAAGCAGCGTCCTTTGCAATTGTAAAATGTCAGAGTCTTGCATTTGTATTAGATTTTTCCTCTTTGCTGGAGTCAATGAGGAGAAATGGGAGAAGAGATTACAAAGAATGAACTTACTGCTATTTGTTTGATAAAACTATGAAAAAAATATAGGGGGGAGGGGAAAAGGGGGGGAAATGTATTGTTTGAAAACGAAAGAAGAAAAGCATTAATATTAAATGTAATATTCAAATGATACAATAAAAATTTATTAAAAAATAAGATTTTTCCTCTTTTCGCTCTGGAATGTGGCGGAGGCTTATCTGGTGAACCAGATGTGTTTCCGTACTCCTGCATTCCTGCTGGGTGACCTTGGGCTAGTCACAGTTCTCTCAGAACTCTCTCAGCCCCACCTACCTCACAAGGGAGGGGAAGGGAAAGGAGCTTGCAAGTAGTAGATAATGTCGTTATTATGTTTAGCGGATATATAATCTTGGAAACCACCCTGAGCCCGAGAGGGGAAAGGTGGTCTAGAAATTTAATTTTTTTAAAATGTCACCTCAGCTCCTTGGGCATGCCTCAGCGAAAGGTCAGTGGTGAGGAACCACTCCCAGGAACCAACATCTGGCATTTCAGCCCCATCTAATGAAGGTTAGTTTCCTGCCCCTTCCCCCGTTACCTCACCTGGGGCTTCTTTTGACTCCTAGGCCTCTTTCAGAGGTCCTGCGTCTGCACAGGTTGGACACTGCTAAGGATAGTTTGTGATTTATTCAAGTGCGGTGGTAGAAAGTGATGTCAAGTTACAATGATGGTGACTGAAAAAGATTTCGCAAGGCAAGAGGAAGACAGATGTGGTTGGGGGTCCCCCCTCCAAATACTAACCAGCGCCAACCCTGCTTAGCTTCCAAAATCAGATTACATCGGGCTAGCCTGGGCCACGACATCCAGTCGTAGCAATTTCCTCATATCTTTTTTTTTTTTTTACAAAGGTTTGAGCTGGAAGGATTTGGATTTTCTGCCCCAAACATCTTAGCGTTCTATTGCCCTCCTTCATGGGCTAATGAGCCAAAGCATCAGTGGCGTAGGAGGTTAAGAGCTCGTGTATCTAATCTGGAGGAACCGGGTTTGATTCCCAGCTCTGCCTCCTGAGCTGTGGAGGCTTCTCTGGGGAATTCAGATTAGCCTGTGCACTCCCACACACGCCAGCTGGGTGACCTGGGGCTAGTCACAGCTTCTCGGAGCTCTCTCAGCCCCACCTACCTCACAGGGTGTTTGTTGTGAGGGGAGAAGGGCAAGGAGATTGTCAGCCCCTTTGAGTCTCCTGCAGGAGAGAAAGGGGGGATATAAATCCAAAACTCTTCTCCTTCTTCAAAGGAAATGGTTAGTTCTGGCTTGCTCAGGTTCTTCTGGAAAGTTCTCCACCAACCTGCTTTTTAAAAAGAGGGTACTAAATAGCCGTGGAAAGGTTCTCCAAGCTGTGTGCCTCAGGACGAGGACGTGGTGGATTTCACCTCCCAAGCCTCCTCTTTGCACTCACAACAGAAAAGAGAGACGTCACATGAAACTAACATCTATTAACCGGCAAGTCTGCATCAGAGTTCAGAAGCTGGACAGACTTGGGAGATGTGGACCAACTTTGCAACGGTGATTCTCCTCTTTCTCCACAGTGAGTATTTTTCAGTCTTTATCCGTTTCATTAATTCTCTCACATAATAATTAATTGTCTTCAAACAGAGATGAGATGTGAGAAATAGCAAGGTCTGTTCAAAGGAAAGAGAAGGGGGAAAGTGTAGCATTTAACGTATCTATACAGTCAGTAGGTAACAGTAGAATTCTACTCAGTAGTATTTTAACAATGTAATGTCTTTATTGTACACCAAAGACACTATTTCAGCAATCAGTAAATCATATGACCTCCGCAAACCTTGAAACCAGCTTTTCACTTTGGATAACACCAAAGACTACAAATATTCCAATCTAGTAGCATCTTCGAGACCAGAAAGATTTTATGGGGGTATGAGATTTTGAGAATCAAAGTTTCCTCCGTCGGTTATGTTTCCCCCTTTTATCTAAGGGAACGTTGACTCTTGAAAGCTGATATCCCCCAAATTCTCGTTGGTCTGTAAGGTGCTACAGGACTTGAGTCCAATTGCTCTGCGGCAGAACAACACGGCTACCCTCTGAAACTATAGCGAAAGATTTCCCCCTGCAACAGGTTGGAAAATTGATTGATACAATTGTTTGTTAATTCAACAAACGTATGTATTTTCTGGCCCACGGTAGCTATAGGTCAGTGGTGGCGAACCTATGGCACGGGTGCCAGAGGTGGCACTCGGAGCCCTCTCTGTGGGCACACACAAACAGAGTCTCTCTCCCCCCACACACACACATCTAGGCTGGCCAGGGCCGCTGGGCTCAGCAAGCCTGAGCTGGGCTCGATTAGCATTAAACCTAAGACCTAGTTTTGGAGAAGCAGTGTAGGTAACCCTGTTAAGCGCTGTTAAACCCCACTGATTTTCATGCGAAGAACTAAAGTGCAATCCTTTACCTGGGAGTAAGCTCGGTTGCTGGCAATGGGGCTTGCTTCTGAGTGAACCCTCCTAGGGTCGTGATTCACCCGTTGGAAATGTTGCACGGTTGCTTCAAAGCAAAGCCACCAAGCTTACTACCAAGTAACACACACCTCGGAGCCAACTGTTTTTTCTTAACTAAAACCTCAGTATTCAGGTTAAATTGCCGTGTTGGCACTTCGTGATAAATAAATGGGTTTTGGGTTGCAATTTGGGCACTCGGTCTCGAAAAGGTTCGCCATCACAATACTAGGGGGCATTCATTGAAAATGCTGGGGGGAAGAATTAGGACTAATAAAAGGAAACACTTCTTCACGCAACGTGTGATTGGTGTTTGGAACATGCTGCCACAGGAGGTGGTGATGGCCACTCACCTGGATAGCTTTAAAAGGGGCTTGGATAGATTCATGGAGGAGAAGTCGATTTATGGCTACCAATCTTGATCCTCTTTGATCTTAACAGACCAGGTGATCGGGAGCAACAGCTGCAGAAGGCCATTGCTTTCACCTCCTGCCTGTGAGCTCCCAAAGGCACCTGGTGGGCCACTGCGAGTAGCAGAGAGCTGGACTAGATGGACTCTGGTCTGATCCAGCTGGCTTGTTCTTATGTTCTTATGTTCTTATGACTGCTATAGGTCGATACCTGAATAGGGTCAGGAATGGCATTCCACACCTCTTCCTCCCTCCTTCCCTCCCTCTGTCTTCAGCAGGGAAAATCTTTGCATGCAAAAACTTCTCTCAGTTTGTCAACGTGTGCAAACAGCTCTGGATCAGGACCAACCCATGGCTTTTAATATCCTTTTTGAAAATGTGTTTTTTCCTTGCAACTGGGGAGGCAAGCTCTGGATGGCTTTCAATATATTGTAAACACTGGTGCATCAGCTCACGCTGACTGGTTCAGGGAGACAGTCTTAACTTTAGGATCATGCATCGAAAAATCAGTCTGTCTGCATGGAATATACATGAAATCAGTGGTGGGACTCAAATAATTTAACAACCGGTTTTGGTGGTGGGATTCAAATAATTTAACAACTGGTTGTTTACAAGCACCATTTTAACAACCGGTTCTGCCGAAGTGGTGCGAACCGGCTGAATCCCACCACTGCATGAAATGCACTGTTCAGAATAGGTCCGTGGTGGCGAACCTTTGGCACTCCAGATGTTATGGACTACAATTCCCATCAGCCTCTGCTAGCATGGTCCATTGGCTATGCTGGTAGGGGCTGATGGGAATTGTAGTCCATAACATCTGGGGTGCCAAAGGTTCGCCACCACTGGAATAGGTCAACTGGGAAAGATAGACATTTACTGGAAGAATGTGATATGTGTATACACATCATATCTGAGGGACCGCGTCTCCCCGTACTGGCCCGTCAGGTCCCTCCACTCTTCAGAGGAGAACCTGCTGGAGGTCCCTGGCCCGAAAGACATCCGGTCGGCCAGAGGTGGGATCCAGCCGGTTCTCACCAGTTCCCGAGAGTGGGTTACTAATTATTTGTGTGTGCCGAGAGGGGGTTACTAATTGGGTCCGCTTTTCCGTCTCCACGCCCTCGCCTCCCCGAGAGGCCTACTGCCTTTGAACGTGAAGGTTCCGTATAGCAATTGCGACTAATAATGTAACTCCCTGAACTGGGTTCATCCCTTCCAGGTCCTGCAATTCATGGATTCTCAGCCTTTCGTACCTTTTATCTCACCAGTCTCTATCAAAGAACCTGTGTGTTTCACCACTGCTGTGTTCAGATTTGTGAGTTGGGGCATTTTCTATAATGTGATGATGATTTAGAAATGACGGGGTGCAAAACATTTTTTGGGGGTCGTGGTGGGGTGGCTGCCCATGGGGGGGGCATCCAACTCAGGTTTTGCCCAGGGCTCAGGTTTGCCTAGGTACGCCTCTGCCCCCTTTGCTGAGATGGGGCTGGCGAGGGAACCTGTTACTAAAATTTTCGGATCCCACCACTGCGGTCGCCCCCCGCCTGGTGGAATAGGTTTCCTAGGGAGATCAGGGCCCTGGGGATTTTAAAAGTTTCCCTCAGGGCCTGCAAAACGGAACTATTCCGCCAGGTGTTTCCATCTGGCCAGCCGGGTTGATTGTATTAACCCCATATTTGACCACTCCCAGGATTTGATCACTGGGGTGTGATGCCAGACGCCCTTTATTATCATTAATTATTAACTATTTATTGATGGATGCTGCTGCTATAGTTTCAAGGTTTTGTATTTTAACTGGGGTTATTCGATTTGTTTTGTTATGTTTGTTGTTGTTTGCTGTACACCGCCCTGAGCCCTTCGGGGGTAGAGCGGTTTATCAAATCGAATAAATAACAACAACAACAACAACAACAACAACAACAACAACAATCATCATCATCATCATCATCATAAAATAAAATAAAATAAAATAAAATAAAATAAAATAAAATAAAATAAAATAAAATAAAATAAAATAAAATAAAATGAAGAAGCAAAAATACTCTGGGACTTTAGAATACAGACAGACAGACACCTGGCACACAACACCCCAGACATAACAGTGGTAGAGAAAAAACATGTTTGGATCATAGATGTTGCTGTGCCAGTTGACAGCAGGGTAGAGGACAAAGAGCTGGAAAAGATCACAAAATATAAGGACCTACAAATTGAAGTTGAACGATTGTGGCAAAGAAGAACAACAGTAATCCCACTAGTAGTCGGTGCTCTAGGAGGAATCCCAAGAAATCTTGAAAAACATCTGGAAAGCCTAAACTTGGACAGAACATCAGTCCACCTGCTGCAGAAAGCAGCACTTCTAGGAACTGCACACATTCTACGCAAATACCTCTAATATCCTAGGTCCTTGGGAAGGACTCGATATTCAGAGATGAATTCCAGACACTTGTGCTGTGTTGTTATGTGTATAATAATAATAATAATAATAATAATAATAATAATAATAATAATAAT
>NW_025950461.1:0-14457 GCF_021028975.2 Sphaerodactylus townsendi
GAACCCAACCCTCTAGTCCCTTTAATGCCCACCCCACCTAGAACCCACCCCACCCCACCGGGCCCTTTGGTGCCCACCCCCCAGAACCCACCCCACCGGGCCCTTGACGGGAAGCTGTCATTCTGCCGGCCGGGAAACAGCAGCCACCTGCCAGCAAAGCCCAGCCCAGCGGTGCCCTTCAGCTCGGAGCAAACCTGCCGGAGAGCAGCCAGATGGCACCGCGGGGGGGGTGGGGGGAGGGGGCGCTCCCAGGCCAGGCGGGAGGGGCCAGGCTCCGTCCCCACCCAGCCCCCCCCCCCTTCTTCCCAGTGGCAGGATGGAGAGTCGGGGAGCCGCCCCGCCTGCCGCCTGCAGGGGCTGAAGCGGCGCTCTCTGCAGGCTCGGGCTGGCAGCCGCGCGGGTCCCAGCCCAGCCCAGCCCTGCAAAGCGCCGCAGCCCCGGCACAGCATCCTCCTCTTCCTCCTCTTCCTCCTCCCGAGGAGCAGCCTGGCCCCGCCAAGGGGGGCTCCGCGCGCCGCCGCTCCCCCTCTCTCCCCGCAGGTCTGCAGCGGCGGGGGGAGCCAGGCTCCGGAAGCCCCCGGCCGGGTCGGGGATCGTGGCCCTCCTCTCGAGCAGGTGGACTCAGGTGAGCCCGGAGGGAGGGAACGACCCCCTACCCCAGATTTTGGGGTAGGGCTTGTAAATTGGGTCCCCGGGTTGGGGGGGGGGGGGGGTGCTGGGAAGGGAGGGCTCGGGCATCCTGGTGACCCCTCCCGAAGGATGCAAAAGGTGGAGTGTCGTCCCCCCCCCAAAAAAAATTAAAAGCAAGGTGGAATGGCAAAGGCGTGAAATGCCCTTGCTGGGGAGCAGAATCAGACTGGGGTGTCGTCCCTCCCCCCCCCCCCCCCCCAGGTAACTTTCAGCATTAATATTAGAAGGGGGGGGGGCGGATTTGGACCGCAAATGTTTTCTTCTTTGTCTGGTAAGCTGGCTACAGCAATTTTTTTGGAGGGTCCAGCTATTCGGGAGGAGGACATCAAGGGGGGGGGGGGGCACTAGAAGGCTAGCCCACAGAAGGAGAGGCGGTCTGGTCCCCGGGAAAGTCGAGGATGAGCTCAAGAGTGGGTGGGGCTTTTTAGAGGAGGGGGGTTTCTTTGCTGTTGCTGACATGTAGCCTCTTGTTGTGGGGCATGGGGGATTTCAGTCCAAGCATGCCTAGATGCCAAGGCCTTTCACCAGGATCCTGGCACAGGAGGAGAAGGGGGCAGGGGGGGCGGGAGTGTGTGTGGATGAAAGGCTCAGTTTCGATCATCTTAACCTTCAAAAGTTCCTGCACTTTCCAAGGGCCCTTAGAAGCCATTTTAAAAAATGGATTCCCCCCGCCCCCTCCCCCCCCCACCCATGGAATGACTCCTGATAGTCCCTGAAGGAGAAACACTTCTTGCTTTTCACAGCTTTGCATTTGGCAAAAGATAAAAGGTTACGTAGGCCTCCTGTCTGCTTACTTGCGAGTAAATCCGATGGCTCCGGGCTGGCCTTGACTTCCCAGGAGAGACGCAGAACCCTATGTTTGAACCATTATTGAGAATTATTCAAAAGGTGCCCCTTTAAAAAAAATGGGCCAAAGGGTGCCATTTCAGCTTTCAGATGGGAGGGGGGGTTAATTGGATGGCGGGAGGAGGCAAGATTTGCGAGAAGCGTTCAAGGCCCACTCTTGGATGTGGGGGAGACTGAACGGCAAATAAGTTGTGGATCTGAAAAGCATTCCTTGCCCAGCCGGCCGGCAGGCAGCAGAGACCCACCTGGGGGCAGAAAAATCACATGGGTGGGGTGGCGTTTGGGGACTGCCCCTCTGTTTCTTGATATGGCATTTCTCCCCTTCTCCATGGTGTTCATGAACTGGGAAATGAGAGCATGTGTTGCGGGGGAGGGGGGGACAGTGACATTTGTTTTTTGGGGGGAAGGGGTGGCAGAGAGAGGGAAAATGCATGGGTGGTGCCCCTCCCCAGTTCTGCCAGGTCCGACCTCTGATGGGCTCCCCTGAATGAATGTTGACAGGAGCTGGGGCTGGCGTGTTTGCGCAGGAGGCTGCGGGGAGAAGAAATGGAGGTCGGAGGATTATCTGTGGGTTGAGCAGAGCTGCCAACTCCGGGTTGGGAAATCCCTGGAGATTTGGGGGTGGAGCCCAGGAAAGAACAGGAAGGGGTGTGTGTGTGATCCAATGCCATAGAGTCCACCATTCAAGGCTGCCATTTTCTCCAGGGGAACTGACCATTGGAGTTTGGAGCGGGGGGGGGGGGGGATGTTGTGGCTCAATGGAAGTGCCTCTGCTTGGCATGCAGACGTTCCCCGGTTCAACCCCTGGCATCGCCAGTTAAAGGACCAGGGAGCAGGTGATGGAAAAGACCAATCTGAACAGACAAGACTGGCTTTGTAGGACCAAGAGTCTAACTGAGAATAAGGCATTTTCATGTCTGAGAGGAACTGCAGTTCCAGGAGATCTCCAGGCCCCACCTGGAAGTTGGCAACCATACTTCAGAGCTTGAGGAGCCTGGAGGGTCCTTCTTGACCAACTTCTCCCAGCCAGTCCCCAGACGTCTTCGGGGCCAGAACCTTGCAAGCCTTCCCTCTGAAGTTTGTCTCCTTATCCAGTCTTGCTGCAAAGGGGTTGGTGGGGACTGGTGGTCCCTTCAGCAATTTCTTCCCCAGCCAGGCTGGAAACAGGCATTGCTACTCCTTGGCAGCTTGCATTGAGACAGGATGGCAGCTGGCTTTGGGCAGAGGGGCAGAGGAAGGAGGTAGACGGGTGAGGAACAGTCTTCAGGGACATTTGGGATTGCTGCCTCTTCAAAAGGGGACTGACACACCACCTCTTCGCCATTGGTGATGGTGGCAAATGCCATCAGATCACAGTTGTCTTACAATAACCCATAGGAGTTAAAGGCAAGAGCCGCCCAGAGATGGTTTGCCATTTCCTGCATCTTCATAACAACCTGGGACTTCCTCAATGGTGTTGCAGCCGAATGCTAAACTGGACTGACCCTGCGTAGATTCCTAGATCTAATGAGACTGGGCTAGTCTTGGACATCCAGGTCAAGGCAAGAGACAAACAGAGGTAGTGGCCATTGTCTGCCTCAGCGTACAAACCCTAGACTTCCTTGGTGGTCTCCCATTCATGTGCTAACTGAAGCCGAACCTTCTGAGCCTCTGAGATCAGATGAGATCAGGCCAGCTTGGGCGATCCAGGTCATTTCAGATGTTCAGAGGTGGTTTGCCATTGCCTGCCTCTGCAGAGCAACCCTGGACTTCCTCGGAGGTCTCCCATCCAAGTACTAACCAGAACCGACCCTGCTTAGCTTCCAGAATCTGATGAGACCAGACCAGTGTGGCCAATCCAGGTCATGACCCTTTCCCTAAGCGTCTAAAAAAGCATTTACTTACAAAAAAAGTTGGCCAGAAGGGACTTCCTCGATGGTGTTGCAGCCAAATACTGAACAGGGCAGACACTGCTTAGATTCCTAGATCTGATGAGATCGGGCTAGTCTTGGACCTCCAGGTCATGGCAAGAGACACAGGGCCTTTCCCCACTCACTGTTTGCTGCGCGCTACTCTCGCCGAGTAGCGCGGGGTCCAACTGCACTCCCCACTACAGGGGCGGCTACAACGCAGCCGCCCCGACTCTGCTGCTCTTGCGCCCCCTCAGCGCGGGTCATTCTGGCGCTGCTCAAAACGGCGCCTTTTGATGACCCCGCGCAGGGCGCGGGGCAGTGGGGAAGCCCGGGGAACACGACCCTCGCGCTAAAAAGGTCCTGGACCAGACGAAACGGACGTCATTTTAAAAGTGGGGAAACGGCCACAGAGGTGGGTCTGCCTCCGCGTACAAACCCTAGATTTCCACCTCGAGTCCTTCGGAGATTGGCGCGTGGGGGGGGGGGGGATGGTAATGTATAAATAAATAAAAATCTGGGACCTGGAAGCATGTCTAGAGTGAGACCACCATGATTCCTATGGGACTTTTTAACGGCAGCCGTGCTTTCCCATCCACAGCGCCAGTTTTCTGGTTCCTTCGCTTGCTCCTTTCCCCGGCCATGGGAAGGCAGGACTGTTTCTGATCTACTTCCTCCACCGGGGAGCCCAGCCCAGCAGCAATCATAAAAGCAGAGCCCTGCATAATTGAACGGCTGCTTGCTTGCTTGCTTCCAGTCAGAGAATGGCTAAACCAGCGAGGTTTGAAGGGGATGGAGAGAAAGAAATGACGATGGCCAGAGGCGTACCAGGAGAAAATGGTGCCTCGGACCCGGCCTGCTCTAGAGCCCCCCCCCCCCCCCGCACCCCATTTACTGCTACCAAGTAGGCCAGGCCAAGGCCATCTGGTGTTCTCCCAGGCTGCAGCAAAGCCCCGGAGGAGGCACCCCGGCCGTCACCAGTCCCTGCAGCCTTGACAAAAAACCAGCAAGGCCAGGCGGGAACAGCAGCTGCAGGGGCCAGCAATGGCCAGGGTGCCTCCCCCGGGATCTTGCTGCAGCCTGGGAGAACATGGCCAGATGACCACAGCCCAGGGTGCCTCCCCAGAGAGGCCGGCAGCGGGGGGAGGGCAATTTTACCCCCCCCCCCACACACACACACAAGTGGTGCCCGGGGACATGGGACCACCCATGCCCCTCTGGCTATGGCCCACATAGGGGAATTATCTCTTGAACAGACGGTGTCCCATGGGGAGGCATTAAGGTTGCCATCCTCCAGGGAGTGCCTGGAGTTCTGGAATCACATCTGATATCCAGGCTGCAGAGGTCAGTCCCCCTGAATTCAAAAGGTTGACTTCCAGCTCTGTTTTCTAACCATGGAGACACCTCCGCTGCAGATGCTGTGAAGCTGATCTTGCAGACTGTGCATCGGGCTGTTTAGTCAGAGGTGTAACATGGCATGCGTTCAAAAAACCATCTCGCCTTTGATGGGTTCAGTCTTCTAAAGGTATGATATCTGGGCGTGTTCCAGAGTTCAGTCTCACAGTCTCTTGTTCCACCTGTCTGGCTTCCTGCAGTTCAAGAGCGATGGCGGAGAAGAGTCTTGATGCCACCTGCGTCTCCATCGCCTTGGAGGATCCCGTGTGCAACTCCGGCTCGCAGGATGCTCCCCTCTTGACCACTCACCTGAAGAAGGTGGAGAACCACATCACGGACGCCCAGAGGTTCTCGCATCTGCCCAAGCGCTCGGCCATTGACATTGAGTTTCTTGACCTCTCGTATTCGGTCCGTGAGGGACCTTGGTGGAAGAAAAGAGGTAGGGTGTTTCATGGATGTCTTGGTTTAGGCTACTTGGAGGATGCCGTTCCACTCTGAAAAGCTTTCGAGGTTCCACTGGAACAGTAGGAAGTTGTTTAATGCATAGTGTGGCCACTTCCAGGTTGGGAAATTCCTGCAGGTTTGGAGGCAGATCGTGGGGGGAACCCAGAGGGGGTACAAGGCCACAGAGTCGCCCTTCCCAGGAGCCATTTTCTCCAGGGGGATTTATTGCCTGGAGAGGAATTGTAGTTCTGGGAGACCACCAGGCCCAATCTAGAGGTTGCCAACCCAAGAAAGAGCAGACCTTTAAACATAATTAAAATCATTACTGATAATAGCGTAGGAGGTTAAGAGCTCATGTATCTAATCTGGAGGAACCGGGTTTGATTCCCAGCTCTGCCGCCTGAGCTGTGGAGGCTTATCTGGGGAATTCAGATTAGCCTGTGCACTCCCACACATGCCAGCTGGGTGACCTTGGGCTAGTCACAGCTTCTCGGAGCTCTCTCAGCCCCACCTACCTCACAGGGTGTTTGTTGTGAGGGGGGGAAGGGCAAGGAGATTGTAAGCCCCTTTGAGTCTCCTGCAGGAGAGAAAGGGGGGATATAAATCCAAACTCCTCCTCCTCCTCCTCCTGCTCCTGCTCCTGCTCCTGCTCCTGCTCCTGCTCCTGCTCCTCTTCTTCTTCTTCTTCTTCTTCTTCTTCTTCTTCTTCTTCTTCTTCTTCTTCTTCTTCTTCTTCTTCTTCTTCTTCTTCTTCTTCTTCTTCTTCTTCTTCTTCTTCTTCTTCTTCTTCTTCTTCTTCTTCAGTTGTCTTGGTTTTATGCAGATTTTGTGCTGTAGTAGAATCAGCTAGAACTTGGACAATTATTAATTTGACAGCCTTCACATAAATATGGGAGAATTTGTTGGTGTCTCTTCTAAGCAAGGTCGTGACAGAAAGAAACATGAGGAATGGTGACTGATGCTCCTTGAGTTGTGGCTGCTTGTAAATCACACATGGACACACACAAAATTGGATTTAGGTTTTGGCTAGCAGGGACATGGCGTTTTCTAGAGTTTTGGTCCTTGGAAGGTAGAAGTTTCAAGGAGCTGAGAAAGCAGCACAAGAGTGTGACGGTTTGCTGTCTCCTTGGGGCATCTCTCTCGGAAACAGGGGGATTCCCAGCACTGTTGAAGCTGAGTTGCGGGGGAAGGAACTGGGATTGCCAACTCTGGGTTGAAAAATCCCTGATTTGGGCGAGCAGATTGAGGACGGCAAGGTTTGGGGAGGGAAGATATCTCAGTGGGATCGAAGGCCACAAGACTGCTCTCCGAAACAGCCATTTTCCTCCAGCAAAACGGATTCCTGCAGACCAGACATAAATGGTAGCTCTGAAAGGTCTCCAGACCCCACCTGGAGTGGAACGTCCCTAAAAGAAGCAGATCTGAATGAGACAAGGGAAACAGGTGGAAACTGCCCTGGGGCCAGGAGGGGAGAATCTATGCCTGAAGGCCCACAACTGACCTTCCAGGGGATAACTCCACTTGCAGCAGCTGTGCTTCTGACATGATGCAGTCCCTCCGGAGATGGACTTCAGCAACTGTTTCAAGCACAAAAGCCTGGCTCCGTTGGAGGGCAGAAAGGAAGCACCCCCCAACTTGTGAGGTTTCAGAGGCAGGAGTTCTAGTACAGGCATGGATCCCCCCCCCCCCTCTGTGTCAGAACTACGGCCAAGATTCTGGGAACATCCCAGATCTTGGAGCAAAGCAGGAGCGAACAACGCTCAGGAGATAAATTTTAGCATTCCTGTCTTGCCCCAGCCTTGAGCATCTTTCTCTCTGGGGCTTGCTATCCTTCGTGGTCGGTACCAGCACTTCAAGCACAGGAATCGGCCCTTTAGGAAGGATCATGGCAGGTGGTGAAAGGGGGTTTCTTTTAAATGAGCTGCTCTTCTTGGGATGCCAATCAGCAGCCCCCAAAGGGAAACGGAAGCGCCAAAGAGCACTGGGAGAGGTTTTGAAAGCATGAGAAGCCTGAATTTTGATCAGGATCCATAACTCACTTGAACCTTACTACTTGGGTAAGGTTGAACTATCCGTTAGCAAAATTGGCAGCAGATCTCACTGACAAGTTGCAGTCAGCTTATGATGGTAACCCCGGAGGATTTTCAAGGCAAGAGACGAACGTAGGTGGTTTGCTGTTTCCTCATTGCGCGTAGCAATCCTGGACTTCCCCCATCCAAGCTGACATTGCTTCGCTTCCGAGATCTGGCCAGGCCAGGCTAACTTGGGTCATCCAGGCTGAGACAAGAGATGTACAGAGGTGGTTCTCCAGGGAACAGCTCTGGGCTTCCTTGTCCGTCTCCCATCCAAATTTTAACCAGGACCAACCCTGCTTAGCTTCTGAGACTTGAAGAGATTAAGCTAGCCTAGGCCAGTGATGGCGAACCTTTTTGAGACCGAGTGCCCAAACTGCAACCCAAAACCCACTTATTTATCTCAAAGTGCCAACACGGCAATTCAACCTGAGTACTAAGGTTTTAGTTTAGAAAAAACGGTTGGCTCAGAGGCGTAAGCTTGGTGGTAGTCTGTGGCTTTGCTTTGAAGCAACCATGCAACTCTTCCAATGGGTGAATCACGACCCTAGGAGGGTTTACTCAGAAGTAAGCCCCATTGCCAGCAACTGAGCTTACTCCCAGGTAAAGGATCCCACTTTAGTTCTTCGCATGAAAATCAGTGGGGTTTAACAGCGCTTAGCAGGGTTACCTACACTGTTTTCCCAAAAATAGGTCTTAGGTTTAATGCTAATAATCGAGCCCAACGGCCCAGGCCAGCCTAGAGGTGTGGGGGGGGGGGGGCTGACTCTGCGCATGCCCACAGAGAGGGCTCTGAGTGCCACCTCTGGCACCCGTGCCATAGGTTCGCCATCACTGGCCTCGGCTATCCAGGCCAGGGCTTAGTGAAATCGATAAAACTGTTGGGTCGTTTAAAATAATACGTTCCAGTTCAGCTAGTGGCCTGGGAGATGCTGCTATTTGCATGTTGGAGGAATGATCAACTTATGCATGAATACTAAGGTTAAGAGGTGACATGATAGCCACGTTTAGATATTTGAAGGGATGTCATGTCAGTGAGGGAGCAAGCTTGTTTTCTACGGCTCCAGAGACTGGGACCAGGAGTAATGTGTTCAAGGTGAAGGAAAAGAGATTTCACCTAAACATCAGGAAAAACTTCCCGACAGGGCTGTTAGACAGTGGAATACACTATCAGAGGCGGGATGAACATATGTTGAAAGTGCTTTGATTGTGTGTTCTGCATTGCAAGGGGTTGGACCTGATGCCCCTTGGGGTCTCTTTCAACTCTATTATTCTACTAGACACATACCTTTGGACCAGTGGTTCTCAACCTGGGGGTCGGGACCCCCTTTGGGGGTCGAACGACCCTTTCACAGGGGTCACCTAAGACTCTCTGCATCAGTGTTCTCCATCTGTA
The DNA here is from genome assembly GCF_021028975.2 of Sphaerodactylus townsendi. Taxonomy (NCBI): domain Eukaryota; kingdom Metazoa; phylum Chordata; class Lepidosauria; order Squamata; family Sphaerodactylidae; genus Sphaerodactylus; species Sphaerodactylus townsendi. The sequence goes on from NW_025950461.1 coordinate 8,733, forward strand.
AAATGGATAAATGTTAGGGTTGGGGGTCACCACAACATGAGGAACTGTATGAAAGGGTCATGGCATTAGGAAGGTTGAGAACCACTGCTTTGGACTGTGCAAGTCCACCCTCAAAGGTCTGGTGAGGGATAGTTTTTCTAACTAGGTCCTCGTGTATGGAAAATGCCTGTGTTATGGTTCCTTTGTCTCAGTTCAGGGGGGCAAGGGGACATTCTCACTCCTCCTCCTGTGTGCAAGCAAGTGCCTCAACCGGGCACAGGGGCATATGTGCCAAATTTTTTAAAATGCATCACTTAAATGAATTGGCTGTTATTCAACACCTCGGAATAAACCTCCTGGAGATGCTGCCTTCCTGAGAATGGAAAGGCCGGCCTGTTGCCAAGTTCCAGGCAGGCCCAAATACATGGCTGAGGGTGGGAGGAGACTGCATTGGCTTTTAAGGGTCACAGGATGTCTTGGCCTGTGTTTAAATGCCTTAGCGGGGACTGGGAGGGGAGGTGAACGGTCAGCTGCTATAGCTCTATTTGTTGTGCCCAAAGGAGTTTTGCTCTCCCTAAGCCAGTAAGAAGATCCAGGTTAATCCTACTTGGAACTGACTTTGCAAAGCCCTTCCGGAATCTTCCACTGCCACCCCTGCCTATGGATCAACACCGTGGCTCACCCAGGCCTTGCGCTCCACCCACCCTCCACCTTCTAAGCCCAAATCAAAGTATCTGGAAGAGATGTCACCTGGCTTCACCTTTCCCTTTGGCGCTGATGGGAAAGGACAAGTTTTCTGAGAGCTTGTCCATATCCTTGAGTATTTAGCTGTTTACAAATTGACCGGGGTGGGTGGGTGGGGGAGTTGATCCACTTATTTAGAAGAGAGAGGCATGTGGAAACCCTAGAGGGTTTTTCCTTCTCCAGTCTGTTGCAACACAAGAATCTGGCCCTTTCAAGCATCTGCCATTTGGGAGCCCGTTGGATTGGTGGGGTGGCTCCCTCCAAACTGGGAAATTCCAAGAGATTTGAGATGACGGATGAGGAAGATGAGGTTCAGGGAAGAAGGCAGGGCTCAGTGGGGCGTTGTGCACCCTAGTCTCTCGTCCAAAGCCACCCTCTTCTCCTGAGGAACTGACCTCTGTTGCCTGGAGATCGTTTGTAATAGCAGGAGGTCTACCAGGACCTCCTGGAGGCTGAGGGCTCTATTTATATAAACTGTATATACATTTCAGAAATTTCTGGAGATTTGGGATTGGTACCTGGGGAGGGTAATATCATGTGGGGATGGGCCCCAGTAGGCAAGGACACTCTTCAGTTCATCTTCCAAAGCGGCCTTTTCTTCCAGGGAAACTGATACTGTTTTCAGAACATCAATTGCAATTTCAGGAGAAATGCCTTCTGCAAAATGGCCCATAGGTGGTCAGTTCTGGAGATTTGGGGGGGGGGATTGGGGAGGGGGGAACCCCCTCAGGGTAAATACTATAGATTCTCCTCTCCTTTTCTCCCGAGGAACAAATCCCTGTTGTCCTGAGATCAGTTGTCATTCCGGGAGATCTCCAGGTCCACCCTGGAGGTTAGCAACCCTAGACCCCCCAGCTCCTGCACATGCCTGAGCCAACAGATGCTTCAGTCACCAACCTTCTGACACCACCTTCCAACTTGCGCCAATGTCCCTTGTCCCGTAACCATGAAGTCATTCCCTTCCCTATCAAAATGATGATGTTACTTCCCACATCTCACAGCCAAAACCCAGCCTCTCAGCTCCTAGTTAGCTCCTGTCGAGACGTCCAGGTCGTTCCAAGTATTTTTGCCTCGAAAAAGGGATGCCCATCAACTCTTGACGGTAGTTGTTGAGGCCAATGCCCTCCCATGCCACTAATGGCCAGAAGCCACCCAAACCGCCCCTGCTGCCCCCAAGAAGGGCCGGGGTGGGGGGAAGGGAGGGCTTGAGCAGAGAATTGGGTCAGGTGGCTTCCCCTAAAAGAATCCTGGGCATTATTGTATTGTTGAAGGCTTTCACAGCCGTCTCAACAGGTTGTTGTGGGCTTTCCGGGCTGTGTGGCCGTGGTCTGGTGGATCTTGTTCCTAACGTTTCGCCTGCATCTGTGGCTGCCAGGGGTTTTTTGAGGGGGCGGGACTCTTGCTATCTGAGATCCTTAACTGCTGGGCATTGAAACCTTCCCTTCATTGTGATCTTGTCCACTGAGCCACAGCTCCTCCCAGGGTTGCCAATTTCTACCTGGGGCCTGAAGACCTCCCAGAATTTCAGCTGTTATAAGTAACAGCTCTCTTGGAAGATAAGGGCTGCTATATGGCACTGTACCCTACTGAAATCCTATTCCACCTTCCTGGGCACTACACCTGAATCTCAAGGAGGTTAGAATCATGGAATCATAGTGTTGGAAGAGACCCCAAGGGCCATCTTGTCCAACCCCTTGCCATGCAGGAACACACAATCAAAGCGCTCCTGACATATGGCCATCCAGCCTCTGTTTAAAAACCTCCAAAGAAGGAGACTCCACCACTCTCCCAGGCAGTGAATTCCACTGTCGAACAGCCCTGACAGTCAGGAAGTTCTTCCTAATGTTTAGGTGGAATCTCTTTTCCTGCACCTTGAATCCATTACTCCGTGTCCTTGTCTCTGAGGCAGCAGAAAAACAATCTTGCTCCCTCTTTGACATGGCATCCCTTCCAGTATGTAAACATAGCTATCATGCCCCTCCCCCCCACTTGACCTTCTCTTCTCCAGACTAAACATACCCAGCTTGCTCAGCCTCTCTTTGCAGGGCATGGACTCCAGACCTTTTACCATTTTTGTTGCCCTCCTCTGGACCCACTCCAGGTTCCCACCCTGGAGTTGGCAAACTCACCTTTCTCTGAGTGTCCCGCCTTCAGAGATGGGCTCAGGAGTAAGGGCCTTTTTGGTGGTGGGGCCCTTCCCCAGCTCCTTTCACCTGGCACCTCCGCTGATCTCCAAGGCACCTGCTCACTCCTGCTTTTAATATCTATGCCTGGCCCTGCTTCAGACGCTGATAGTTCTGTTTCTCTTGCTGCCAGATTTCTTCATTGTTGTGTGGTTTTTACACTATTCATTGTACAGGGTTATTATAATAGAAAAGCTGGATAAAAATCCATAATTTGAATTAATGTGATCTGAGGGAGTAGATGTGAAAGTAGAGTAGCCATCCTCCGGGTGGATCCCCGGAGATCTCCCGGAACTATAACGGATCCCAGACTGCAGAGCTCAGTTCCTCTAGATAAAAATGGCTGCTTTGTAGGGTGGCCTCTATGGCATCATATCCTCACTGAGTTCTCTCCCCAAGCCCCATCCTTTTCACGCTCTGCCCCCCACCCTCCAGGAATTCCCCAAGTGGGACTTGGCCACCTGATGCAGAAACCCCATAATCTTGAATGTCTGGGAAATGTGTGCTTTGGACAGTTATGCCGTTGTTGTATTTGCTTCCTGCCCGCGTTGCGCTGGGCTGAAATTGTCTGACCTGCTCTCTGCAAATAGAAGCTCTGATCTCTGCATGCTACTCAGGCATGAATTGTGCGAGGGATGGAAGGCAAGCTTCTGGTTTGCACAGACAGCCGGCAACTGCATTGGACCGAGCATCTTCAGAATAACAGAGAGGAAGGAAGGTGACTCAGTTTGCCAAGCACACAGTGCATCTTTCTTTGGCAAAAGGCAGAGCTCTCCCAGGGGTGGGAGGAAGTAGGGCTGCTGGGGTCTCCTGCTGGGGTCAGACTCCATCCCCAGCACCCTGGCGGTGGCTCAGAAAAGACCTGCAGAGCCGGGTGTCCTCTCTGGCGTGCCTGAGCTGAGCCGGAGTCGCAGCTGCTGAGCTAGAGGCAGACGGGAGGTTACTGGCAGTCAATGAACTCGAGTAACCGCGCTCCAAGCCGCAGTTCTGTCTGAGTGGCAGGCAGGCAGGCAGGCAGCATCTCATGCGCCGGGTTGGTGCAGCGGTGTGCAGAGAAGGGGGTGTTTTGGGAAGGATACTCCTTCCGGTCCCAACTGGTTATAGCTTTCTTTCCAGCTTGTAGACGAATTGTAATCTCCCCCTCCTTCTTTTGCAAAATCTCTTTTTTTTCCAGGTGGGGAAGTAGCTCGGTGATAGGGGGGGGCCTGGTCCCCCTGACTACTGGTGTGGGATTGAGGGGGTAGCATAGGGTTGCCAGATCTGGGTGGGAAAACCCCTGGAGATTTGGGGATGGAGCCAGTGGAGGACGGGGACCTCAGTGGGGTGCAAGGCAGCGGTGGGATTCAAATAGCTTAACAACCGGTTCCGGTGGTGGGATTCAAGTAATTTAACAACTGTTTGTTTACAAGCACCACTTTAACAACCGGTTCTGCCGAAGTGGTGCGAACCTGCTGAATCCCACCGCTGGTGCAAGGCCATAAGTCCACCCTCCAAAACCTCAATTTTCTCCAGCGGAACAGATCTCTGTCTTCTGGAGATGAGCTGTGATTCAGGCAGAGGCGTATCTAGGGAAAATGTAACCCGGTGCAAAATCTGAGTTTTCCGCAACCCCCACCCCACTTGGTATGGGCGGCCGCCTACCCCCACCACAACCAAACAGTGTGTGTGTGGGGGGGGGAGTTGCACCAGGTCTTGAAGTCAGTGTATGGACCCGGGGGTAAGGGGGAGGGGCGTGGGGGCGATTTTCTGCCTCCCGCGTGACTAAATGGCCACAGGCCAGGGACATTTGACACCATGTGTCCCCCTGGGCGGTATGCCTCTAGATTCAGGGGATCCCCAGGTCTCACCTAGAGAATGGCATCCGTACTCTGTGGTTTTCTGCTGATGCTCTAGACTTGCGCAAGGGTTCTGCCCGGCATCTCTTTCCAGCGCCTGACAGTGAATGTTTCCAACACTAAAGCTTGCTCAGCCAGAAGGACTAAAAAGAAAGAACAAATAAGGAGCCCCTTCCAGTTGGGCTTGCAAAGCTCCAGGCAGGGTCTTGAGTGGCCTTGGGATATATAACTGATCTTCAGACTGCAGAGACCAGCTCCCCTGCAAAAACACAGCAGCTTTGGAAGGGCACTCTGGGTTGCCATGTCCAGGTTGGGAAATTCCTGGAGATTTTGCCGGGGGAGGGCAGGGTTTAGGGATGGGAGGGACCCCAGTATGGTCCAATGCCACAGAGTCCTCCCTCCAAAGCTGCCATTTTCCCCAGGGAAGGTGATTTCTGTCATCTGAAAACCAGCAATAAGTTCAGGGGATCTCCAGCCTCACCTCAGTTGGGCACCCCTAACTCTGTGGCATCATTTAGGACCGCCAGCCAATGGCCAGCAACCAGCAGGGGATGGGTGGGAGAGGGAGAATGGCGTAGCGCCGCCAGTGTGACGCCACTTCCAGCAAATACCGGGAAATGAGGATTTGAGGAAAACTCAGTGGGTTTTGTCCAAATTCCAGGTCCGTTGCATCACCAACAGGCCCACAATGTGATGTCACTTTCATGTAGTGGAGTGTACCGTTAGTGTAACGCCATTTTAAATTATCCCACAGGGGGCTGATGGGCAGCGGTAGGGGAGAACTGGTCCCTGCTGACAGTTCTCTCAGGGCGGAAGGCAAACTGCATTCTGCAGCAACCCCAACCAGGGGCGTACCCCCCCCGGGGGGGGGACATATGGGGTCAAATGTCCCCAGGCTGCAGCCATTTAATCACGTGGGAGTGGTGGAAAATTGCCTACACACACACACACACACACACACACACACACACACACACACACACA